>NW_016107792.1:429470-439781 GCF_001604975.1 Cebus imitator
TGAGACAGAGTCTTGCTCTGTCGCCCAGACTGGAGTGCAATGGCGCTATCTCAGCTCACTGCAATCTCCGCCTCCCGGGTTTAAGTGATTCTCCTGCCTCAGCCTCCAAGTAGCTGGGATTACATGCATGTGCAACCACACCTGGCTAATTTTTGTATTTTTAGTAGAGACAGGGTTTCACCACGTTGGCCAGGCTGGTCTCAAATTCCTGACCTGACGTTATCCGCCCACCTCGGCACCCCAAAGTGCTGAGATTACAGGCCTGAGCCACAGCACCTGGCCCAAAATGAAGTTTAAATACATATTTATTTTGACTATCATTTACTACACATCACTTCCTCAAATGGAGTTCCTTAAATATTAAGGAAATTTTCATTCAAAAGGAAGTGTCTCTCCAAAGGATTGCCTAACTCAGAACAAAAGCTATAGGTATTTTATGAATAAGGCTTAAATTTTTTTTTTTAAATACTGACACTGAAGTTTTCCTTTATTACATTTATATTTTGTGTTGTTCTATTAATATACAAAGTTTATCCTCAGTTGATGCCAGAAACTGTATATAGTACCCGATTCTGTATATGTGTTTTTCCTATACATCAAACCTATGATAAAGTTTAATTTATAAATTAGGCACAGTAAGTGATTTACAAGTGCTGATAATAAAATGAAACAATTACAACCATATACTGTAATAAAAATTATGTGAATGTTGTCTCCCTCTCTCTCAATATCTAATTATAATGTATTTTTTTCAGACTACTAAAACAATTTTCAGACTACTATTGACCAAAACTGTGGAAAGTAAAGCCAGGGATAGAGGAGGACTACTGTATTCACTTTAAAATAGTTGGTTGAATAGGTGAGAACTGGTTTTGACTGTAACAGAATACCCAGTCGATTGATTTAAAAACATCATTAAATAAAAAACTCAAAAGTCCTAGGAATAGTATTTGATTTTTTAAAGCAGAGCTTGACCCAGGAGTTCAAATGATTATCTTCTTTCCTTCCTTGGTTTCATTAGACTCCATCGGCTCTGGTCTCACATCATTAGGAATACCAGCAGCTACACTGGAGGAGAAAACTTGCCTCTCTCCATGTGAACATGGTAAAATGCTGTCTCGTTACGTTTCATTAGGTATGAGTGAGGCCCATGCACAACCTTGATTTAATCACGGTGGCCAGGGAGCTGTGATGCTATCTCCCCACCCCCACTCCTTCCTCTTTCAAGCAAACCCCTGACTGCTGAGAAGAACGGGTGCATCAAGACAAACGGCATGAGAATGGGGTTGAGGCATTTCCCTAAAGAATAACAGAGCTATTACCAAAAAGGTGGAGCGGAGGTGCTGAATAACAAAAATCACAGCCCATTGGGAAGTCTTCCAAACATGGCTGTAGTCTTCGGTGATAGCTTCATATATAATAAAAACAGTTACTATTCTGAGAGTTCCTTACATTTAAAATACTGGGATTAAATCGAAGAAATTCTGTTGGCCAACAATAAAATTATTCATTAATCTGCTATGTGATCGAAATGTATACAAAATTTAAACTTATGGTAGACTGTATGAGAATATATGAACTTTGAATGAAAGAACTATGGACTTTGAACCAGGAGATCCTGATTTATTTTCTCAGTTCTAATGCCTATTGAACTCATCTAGACCTGAATTTCTTTTCTTCCTGAATATTTGATGATGCATCCCTTACCCACAGTTTATTAGTTACAGTTCTCTAAAGGGACAAAATAAATAGGATAGATGTATATGTAAAGGAGAGTTTATTAAGGAGTATTGACTCACACAATCAGATGGTGAGGTCCCACAATAGGCCTTCTGGAAGCTGAGGAGCAAGACAGCCAATGCCAGTACCAAAGCCTCAAAAGTAGGGAAGCCACCAGTACAGCCTTCAGTCTGTGGTGGAAGGTCCAAGAGTCCCAAAGCTAAGAACTTCGAGTCTGATGTTCAGGGGCAGGAAGCATTCAGCATGGTAGAAAGATGTAGGGCCAGAAACTAAGCCAGTCTAGTCTTTTCACATTCTTTCACCAGCTTGCTTTTATTCTGGTCATTATGGCAGCTGATAAGATTGTGCCCACCCAGCTAAAGGGCGGGTCTGCCTTTCTCAGTCCAGTGACTCAAATGTTACTCTCCTTTGGCAACACCCTCACAGACATATCCAGGAACAATACTTTGCATCCTTCAATCCAATCAAGCTGACAGTATTAACCATCACACATAGTTTCACTTTTCACTGTTTTGACCCCTTGTTTATGCTGTTAGAATTTTGATAAACATTGCATTATAGCTTCAATTTTGAAAGAATGTAAATATATCATTAGGTTGTATGACCCAAGAGCTCTCTGTTTCTCTTCATTTGTTCCAATCACTCTTCCACATTTAGTAATAAGAATGTTTCGTTTTCTTCACTCAATTCTTTTCGTTAATTTAATTCCTGGATGCTGTGAAGTTAACTCACCCTTGGTTATAAGTCTGGGTTTTTTGACATAGGTATTTTCACAGGCTATTACTGATACATAGGAGAGTCAGTAATTTTTATATTTTTATATACAATATATTTTTCTAGTCACTTTAATGGACTTCGAGTAATTGTAATGTTTTTATGGAATTCCATAGTGTATTCCTGGAATAAAATTATGTGATATCTAAATAGTAATTTTAGTCCCCTTTTGTTTTATCTGTTTTGTATTTTATTTTCTTGGCTAGAGTTTCCAAAAACAAAAGTGTTTGTCAGTGTTTGGTTAGAAAAACAAGTAATTGAGTAGGAAGGGATTTCACGCAACTACATAAGTTTATTAAAAGACAATTCACCATGGCATTTCTATATAGCTTGTATTAGTTCTTGTTCTGTACTTTCGTCCCAAGGTTGTACAATAGCAAATAGCCTTGAAATATAGCAACAGTGTTTCCTTCTGGGGCAAAGAACAGATGTGTTTCCTGATCAGGATAATAAAGATAATGTCCTTGCCCTATACAAAGTTTGCTCAAGTTTTCTAGCAGCTGCCTTTTAAGATTGAGGAATCCTAATTTCAGGATTTCTCAGCTATGACACAAAGCCACTATCCTATATTGCTTCACATCACTCCTATGGGACTTAGGCAAGGGGACCTGTTGTGAATATGAAACTCATGCTGATGTGCCATGAATAATAAAGTTCTTTGTCTCTGACCCAGCGGTTCATGCCTTCTGCCAGGATTTATGAACCTATCATGGACTAATTTGATGCAAGCAGAATAAGACCTCCAACCCTTCGCTGCTCTTGACATTGCTGTCTGTTGATCTTCATGAATATTCTGGCAGCTGCTACCAGAGAATGATGGCTTTTCATTCTCTCCTTATGAATTTTTCATGATTGCCTCACATTGCAGAATCTAACCAGAGCCCTGTAGGCAAAAGTAACACAAATTCCTATAAAATACCATGTCCATTTGTGGATAATGGTTATTATCTTTTTAGCAGTCATGATCTCTTTTTGACACTCTGTAAATCAACTATAGAATTAGAGTTGCCAGATGCAGTGGCTCACACTTGTAATCCCAGCACTTTGTGAGGCTGAGGCAGGTGGATCACTTGAGGTCAGGAGTTCGAGACAAGCCTGGCCAACGTGGTGAAACTCCATCTCTACTAAAAATACAAAAATTAGCTGGACATAGTGGCATATGCCTGTAATCCCAGGTACTCAGGAGGCTGAGGCAGGAGCATCACTTGAACCTGGAAGTTGGAGGTTGCAGTGAGCCGAGATGGTGCCACGACACTGTAGCCTGAGTGACAGAGTGAGACTCTGTCTAAAAAAAACCAAAAATTACCAACACACCCGATATAAAGGTAGGAGAGTGAAGAGGAAAATATTAACATATACAAATATATAACAAACCAAGGTAGAAAATATCTGTAGCTTATAAAGTCCTAATTCTGTAACTAGTTGTGAAGCCATTTTGATATGCATTGTTCCCTTCTTCTAATACCTATTACCTGGTCCTTCAATTAATCATAAGTTTTGTTTGTTTGTTTCACCATGTTTCATTACCGAAAACTTTATTCCAAATGGATCTGTCATTAATGCTCCTAACTGCATTAGACTGACATCGTCTTTCTGTTCTATCATTGTATGGAAATTATAAAAAGTGCCCAAGGGTATAGAATCCTTTCACTTCCACACTTCCCATCCCCGCTGTGTAGCATCAGCCTTCTTTTTCAACAATTGGAGCCAGTCACTTTATCCAGTGTAATTCTACTTTCCTTTTCTTATCTCCCTCAGAAACAACTCTTCTAAACTAATAGAGCATAAATTTGAGGGTACTAATGCACAAAAAAACTCTACCTCTTTTCCATCCTCAGTTCCCAGACCATATATACTGAATATGGGAGATAAAACACCATAAACTGGATGCTGGTTTTGAGTACCTAGTGAATCTTTGGGACAGCATATCAATCCTTCATGGTCCATTACTAAATCTGCAATCTAAGTCGGTTTTTAATATATTATTCACTGTTATCTCATGATAGCAGCTTCTGTTGACAGTGTGTGTGGTAATACTTTTGATTCTCATGAATACAAGACTAAGAGAAGAGCTTTAGTTATTTTACTATAAAACTAGTTCTTTGATTAGAACTAATATTGTCATTGGATACCAGACAGTTTAATGAAGCACTCAGTGAAAGTTAAATTTCTGCCATTTCCATAATGGAAGGAGAAATGATTAGATGATTCTGTAGAAAAAGGTGCCGCATCAGATACTCAGTGTAGGTCTTTGCTGCTGGAAAGAATGTTATTCAGCAACTGCTGAATCATCTACCCCAATTATAAATTCAGAAACTTGTGAAATAACTCTACAGTAAACTCATGGACCTAGGGACTCATTTTGAAAGGAATTTAAGCCAAAACCTCGCTTATTTTCTGGCCTCCATAAATCCCCACTCTAATAGAGCATGAAGGCATTTTAGGACTTATGAAATTTATGGCAGTTCAGAGCCAGTGAGTAGTTATCCCTGAAATTCCTAGACATTTCTCCTTCTGCATTGCATAGTCACCTGGATAAACGGCTAACGTTATTTTGATGAAGGCCAGGAAGAAAATTTTACTTGTGTCTCTGTTGAAAGGTGTTTCCTCAAGTGGACCACAAATGGATCTCAAATGTTTACTCAAGATGTAGTCACATGACCTAGATTTTGCCAATGATACCAGTATGCATGTGTCCTGGGTGTGAAAATGTGCATTATGTGGCCATAGTTGTGTTAAGGGGAATTGCTTTTCTGGCTAGTGTGATATAGGCACTGGTTTGTGGAAAAAAGCACTATCAAGAGTTTCTGATGATCAGTTCTGAGTGTCACAGAAATCATACAGCAGTAGGAGATGACATTTTAGCTACCTATGTCTACAATCTGGTTGAAGATTTTTTCTGGCTGTTTAGCTTCTCTGCCTCATCAGAAGATCTGCCTCAACAGAAGATTCTGTGATCTACCTAATACCTTTTTTTTTTTTTTTTTTTTTTTGAGATGGAGTCTCACTCTGTTGCCCAGGCTGGAGTGCAGTGGCACAATCTTGGTTCACTGCAACCTCCGCCTCCTGGCTTCAAGCGATCCTCCCACCTCAGTCTTCCAAGGAACTGAGATTACAAGCATGCCCCACCATGCCTGGCTAATTTTTGTATTTTTAGTAGAGATGGGGTTTCGCCATGTCGATCAGGCTTGTCTTGAACTCCTGACCTCAAGTAATCCACCCGCCTTGGCCTCCCTAAGTGCTGGGGTTATAGGCATGAGCCACCATGCCTAGCCTACCTAATATCATTTAAATAAATTCTTTCTTTGTGGAGGTGATAGTAGTATATTCTGTTGTTGGGGTAAAAATAACTTACTGAATCATTTATATGGAACACTGTAGGAAATTAGAAGTGCTCAGGAACAGAGTTTAGCTCAGATCTGAACAAGTATTCTCTATAAGTACAGGAAGATTAGGAGGACATAATGATCAATACAGAATACCATGCAAAGCAGAGATCAGTCAAAGATTTATTATCTCTACAGACAAGTGCAATTACTGAGCTAGTAGCAAATCAGTATCATCATGCCCTCTCAGTGGAGGAGAGTGAGGGCTGAATGAGAGCTGAAGATCTGAGGCTAAATCATGGCCCCAAACACTTACTAACTGTGAAACTTTTGAAAAATTGCTCAATCTATTGTGGTCAACTTTCATATCTTTCAAGTGGGATTGGTAACACTTGACTTGCAGAGTCATTAGGGTTTAATGAGAAAATGAAAATGCCTACCATAGAGGTGGATCCACAATTGATGTTCTGTAACTATGAATTTCTTTACTCCATTCTTCTTTGCTCACCAAAAAACCACAGTCTTAAAATTTGGCATATAAGTAGAGATGGTAAGGCTGTTATAAAATATGGAAACACAAATCTGATTAATTACTGTATAAATTATTACTTTGAACTTTAAAAACCTAGAATAAATTCATCACATTTTATAGAATAGAAATTCCTTCAGCTGGAAGCTATTAATTCATTCACTGTATTGACTCTGATTTACCAACAAGTTATATAAATGCTATTGAAGCTCTTTTTTACCACAAGTGGTTTAGTACCTACTCAGAGTAATGTAATCAAATCACAGCAATATATTCTAACTATCTCTAAAGTGAAATGCCATTAGTATATGCTAAAAGAATAATTCTTTTTTTTTCTTCTTTTTTAGTAAAGATGAGGTTTCCTTATGTTGCCCAGGCTGGTTTGAAACACCTGGTCTCAAGTGATCCTCCTACCTCAGACTCCCAGAATGCTAGGAGATGTAAGCCACTGCACCCAGCCTAAGCCTAAAAGAATAGTTATAACTAATTCTGTGAACCTAGTGTAAATTGATAGAATAAATCAACAAGAAGAAGAAATTACAGGAAATTTCCACATAATAGTCTCAGTTAATGCTTTTTTTAAAATTGCATTTTATTTTGAAATAGCTTTGGATGTATAAGAAGTTGCCAAAAAATAGTACAGAGGCTATTCTTTATTCTGCTTCCCCCATGGAAATAACTTATATTGTCAAAACCAGGAAATCAATACTGGTACAATATTGATATTATACTTTGGCACAATACCATTAACTCAAATATAAATCCTTATTCACATTTCACCTACTTTTTCATGCTTCTTAGTTTTTAGTATCCAAATGTATAGTAGGCAGGTATCTATCAATCTATGATTTATTGGAAATAATATTTATTTGGAAAGAGTACTGTAATTTCTTCCAGATTCAGTTCAACATTAAACAAAAGGAACTGCAAAAAACTGTTTAAATTATATTCTGTATACAATTGGGTACACCGTTGGGACCATCTGCTAGACATTTTGAAGAAGATACTGAGTGAATAAGCATTTAAACTCCCCTCCATTTATAAGTTTTATTTATCACAGAAAATTTTCCTGTTTTTCATTATTTTTTGTATACATTATTTCTAATAAATTGTTTTTTCCTGCATGTTTGCCAGAGTACAGCATGCAAAATCTACATGTTACTGTATAAAAAGTAAAAGTTGTGTTTTTTAAAAACAATGACTGATGGTCTGTAGAAGCTATGTTTAAAGCATTATAGATCCTAACACTGCAGTATCCTGTTATATTTGTATTTACTAAATTTTAGTTGACTTTCAGAAAATTTGCTGGTGAATTTGGGATGAAGTATAATGCATTACAGTTGTTTCTTTAAAATAATGAATAATAGGCTCTTGGTTAGGTTTTTTGTTTTTGTTTTTGTTTTTTTGAGATGAAGTCTTGTTCCTGTTGCCCAGGCTGGAGTGCAACGGCATGATGTCAGCTCACTGCAACCGCCGCCTCCCAGGTTCAAGCAATTCTCCTGCCTCAGCCTCCTGAGTAGCTGGGATTACAGTCATTCACCACCATGCCTGGCTAACTTTTGTATTTTTAGTGGAGACAGGGTTTTTCTATGTTGGCCAGGTTAGTCTCGAATTCCTGACCTCAAGTTATCCACCCGCCTTGGCCTCCCAAAGTGCTGAGATTACAGGTATGAACCACTGTGCCCAGCCCACACTCTTGGTTATTTTTCTGGACAAAAATTTTGATTTTGATAAACAGATTACAAACATGTGTGACATGTTATTAATAGCATTTAGTATTGTAGAGATTCTCTAAAACAAGTAGACAAGTATGTGCAATAGCATAATTTAGACATCACAATGGATAAAGTGGTCCATCTAAGAAGTTAAAATATGACTAAAATAATACTAAAAATCAGTGAGAAAGGAAGATTTTATTCAATAACATGATGCTGAGGAATAGGTTCCTGAAAACCAAGAACTTTCAACATATTAGCCTGCAGTCTTTGTTTTTACTCATTCTCTGCTCTTTCCTGGAAATTTTATTCTTCCTGTTCTCTAACTTTTAACAGACTCCTCTTCTCTCAAATGACAATTCCACTGGCCCCCCATATCTCTTTCCTTTCCTCACTGTCACTACTCTGTAGAAAATAAGAATAAATAAAAGGTTCCTCTTCAAAGCTTTCCTCTTAGTTCATTACAAATAAATAATAGTTTATTCAAAGCTTAATTTACTTTAAAGCTTTTGCTAATAAAGTAGCTGTTAGTCATAATAAAGAAATAAGTGTATCCTGTGTTCTTAGTTCTCACATTTTAACTCAGATATTCACCCTGACATGCCTGGACAAGCCCAGGCAAGTCTTAGGTCATAGCTTATTCCCCTTCCTTATTTGGAAATGTTATTCCAATGCTTACAGAAGCATTTTCTCACTTATTTCCTCTTTTCCTTTGTTCTTCTCTGCCTTTACCTCTTTAGAAAAGGAACACCACCAAGGCAGAACTGCTCATTTCCCTGAAAAAAAAAGGGGGGATGAAGCCAGGGAGTCAAGTGATCTGGCTAGGCGCATTCCACACCCATGAAGACCAGCAAGCTAAGATCCACTGGCTTGAAATTCTCACGGCCAGCACAGCAACCTGGGACATTTGAGCTTGGTGGGGGGAGGGGCGCCTGCCATTACTGAGGCATGGATAGGTGGATCTAACTTTGCCTGTGTAAACAAAGTCTCCTGGAAGTTTACACAGCAACTAGGCAGAACCCATGGCAGCTCAGCAAGGCCTCTTCAGGTAGACTGTGACTAGACTCCCTCCTTGCTGGGCAGGGCATCTCTGAAAAAAGGCTTATAAATAAAGCCACCACCTTCCTCATACAGAAGCTCTGGGAAAAAGGGGCTATTGTAGGTTCAGATTCAGCAGATTTTAACATCCCCATCCAACAGCTTTGAAGGGAGCAACAGATCTCCCAGCACAGCACTTGAGCTCTGATAAGGAACAGACTGCCTCTTTAAGTGGCTCCTTGACCTCCATTTAACCTGACTAAGAGACACCTCATACAGGAGAGCTGTGGCTGACATTGGGCAGGTACCCCTCTGGGACAAAGCTACCAGAGGAAGGAACAGGCAGCAATCTTTGCCATTCTGCAGCCCCCGTGGGTGATTCCCAGGCAAGCAGGGTCTGGAGTGGACCTCCAGCAGAGGGGCCTGTCAGAAGGAAAACAAAAAAACAGAAAGAAATAGCTTTAACATCAACAGAAAGGATGTCCACTCAGAGACCCCATTCGAGGTCACCAACTTCAAAAATCAAAAGTAGATTAATCCACGAAGATGGGAAGAACAAAAAGGCTGAAGTCACCAAAAACCAGAATGCCTCTTCTCCTCTAAGGGATCACAACTCCTCACCAGCAAGAGAACAAAACTGGATGGAGAATGAGTTTGACGAATTGACAGAAGCAGGTTTCAGAAGGCAGGTAATAACAAACTTCTCTGAGCTAAAGGAGCATGTTCTAACCCAATACAAAGAAACAATGTTCTTTCAAACAAGAACATTGAAAAAAGCTTAGATGAAATGTTAACTAGAATAACTAGTGTAGAAAGAGCATAAATGACTTGATGGAGCTGAAAAACACAGCATGAGAACATTGTGAAGCATACATAGGTTTCAATAGCCGAACAGATCAAGCCAATGAAATGAAGTGAGAAAGCAAGATTAGAGAAAAAAGGGTAAAAAGAAATGAATAAAGTCTCCAAGAAATATGAGACTATGTGAAAAGACCCAATCTACGTTTGATAGGTGTACCTGAATGTGACGAAGAGAATGAATCCAAGCTGGAAAATACTCTTCAGGATATTATCGAGGAAAACTTCCCCAACCTAGCAAGGCAGGCCAATATTCAAGTCCAGGAAATACAGAGAACGCCACAAAGATTTTCCTCAAGAAGACCAACCCCAAGGCACATAATCGTCAGAT
>NW_016107792.1:439966-559778 GCF_001604975.1 Cebus imitator
AAAAAAAATCCTTTACAGACAAGCAATTGCTGAGAGATTTTGTTACCACCAGGCCTGCCTTACAAGAGCTCCTGGAGGAAGCAGTAAATATGGAAAGGAACAACCAGTGCCAGCCACTGCAAAACATACCAAATTTTAAAGACCGCTGACGCTGTGAAGAAGCTGCATCCACTAATGAGCAAAAGAACCAGCTAGCATCATAATGGCAGAATCAAATTCACATGTAACAATATTAAGCTTAAATGTAAATGGACTAAATGCCCCAATCAAAAGACACAGACTGGCAAATTGGATAAAGGGTCAAGACCCATTGGTATACTGCATTCAGGAAACCCATCTCACATGCAAAGACACACATAGGCCCAAAATAAAGAAATGGAGGAAGATTTACCAAGCAAATGAAGATCAAAAAAGGCCGGGTTTACAATCCTATTCTCTGATAAAACAGACTTTAAACCAATAAAGATCAAAAGAGACAAAGAAGGGCATTACATAATAGTAAAGGGATCAATATAACAAGAAGAACTAACTGTCCTAAATATACATGCACCCAATTCATAAAACAAGTTCCTAATGACTACAAAGAGACTTAGACTACCACACAATAATAGGGGAATACTTTAACACTCTACTGTCAATATTAGACAAATCAATGGGACCGAAAATTAACAAGGATATCCAGGACTTGAACTCAGATCTGAACCAAGCAGACCTAATAGACATCTACTTAACTCTCCACCCAAAATCCACAGAATATACATTCTTCTCAGCACCAGATAGCACTTACTCTAAAATTGACCACATAATTGGAAGTAAATCACTCCTCAGCAAATGCAAAAGAACAGAAATCATAACAAAGAGTCTCTCAAACACAGTGCAATCAAATTAGAACTCAGGATTAAGAAACTCACTCGAAACCACACAACTGCATGGAAACTGAACAACCTGCTCCTGAATGACTACTGGATAAATAAATGAAATGAAGGAAGAAATAAAGATGTTTTTCAAAACCCATGAGAACAAAGACACAACATACCAGAATCTCAAGGACACATTTAAAGTAATGTCTACAGGGAAATTTATAGCACTAACTGCCCATATGAGAAGTGAGGAAAGATCCTGGCACTCTATTCAACCCTATTCTCCTGTCCCCATTGAGTTCCACTAGTGTCATTACTTATCTCCTTTTCAGATTTTCTTCATTGCAATGATGCCATGACTTCTCACAGTACAGATTTGTACCTTTATACAAAGCCTAAGATATAGATTGCTTAATACTATAGGTAAATAGACTGCCTCAAATTAAGGGCATCTTTGTATCCACAACTTGGGAAATCCTATTTCTGCCTTATTTTTAATTATACCTAAAAGGATGCAGATAAATTATCTTTATTTCTATAAGATATTGGTTATGTGATTCATCCAAACTTGTAGATGAAAGCAAAACTTACATTTGAGTTTGGTGTTGAAATAAAACTCAAGGCTCTGAGAAGAAAAGGTTTTATTTATAGGTTATTTTTATCCCACAATCATCTTTGTCTGGTAGCATTGGAATCAAATAATTTAAATGTTAATGCAGTTTTGTATTTCTCTTTCAATAATATTTTTTCTTTGGAAAATTCTGATTATGCTATTTGCAGTTATAACACTTAGCCTAAAATTCATGCTTCAAAATTTGCAATCAAGTGATTTTACTCAGAACTTGGTGGTTAGAGTACATGAATGTACAATAATCTCATTTGATTATCCTTTTCAAGAGATTAACACATTTCATGAGTTATTAGAGTTATTTTAATAAGTCCATCTGCTCAGTATCACCTTTGTAAGTTTTATTTAGCATTTGTTGTGAGAGCAAACTGAATGTTCTGTATTTACTGATAAAAATCCATGTGGAAGGGATCTGGCATCTGTGTGTGCGTGCGTGCGCGCGCGCGCGTGTGTGTATGTGTGTGTGTGTGTGTGTGATTCTGATTAAAACAGATGACTTGTTATTCAAAAACAATAAAGGATTGAAACACTGTTCTTGGCTTCTAATTTGGTTTGTTTCCTTCAAATAAATTTAATATCTTTAGGTTTTGCCAGAAAATTGTCAAAAAACAAAAACAAAAACCCTTTCTAGCAGTTTTGTTTTTTTCCCAAATGAAGAATGTGGGGATACTTTGAGTTGAATTAATTATTAGTTTTGTCACAGTGGATTCATATTAAATATTACAAACTGCAAATTCAGCATTGCCTGTTCTGAAGAATACCCAGAATGCAGTTATTTTGCTCTTAGGGAGGACCACTGGAGAGATTATTTAACTCTTACAAAAGAAGAATTCAAAGTATCTGAGCTTTTATCTGTTTATAAAAAGAGCAAGTGTATGCACATGCAGATGTCTCTTGTCTTCCCTCTTTTCTCCTCCACCAACACTGCTCAGAAGAATCTTTCTCAGCCCACTCAGCTTCCTCTTCCTTAAGGGGAGTTTTAAGTGTTAGTCCTTGGGCTTTTGTGATGGCAATATGGAGAATTGATAAGGAAAGTCTAGAGATGCCAGCAAATGGGGGAGACAACAAAGCAAAGACCAGGACAGTTCCGGTTTCTTGGGGGGTTTTGGGAAGTTGGAGAACTGAAGTTATGCTACAAGTTCAGCTGCAGAGGGAGACAGAATTCAATTTTAGAAAGAGCTATTATGGATTATAAATTATACTTTTTAATGGTAATTGAAAGAAATGAAGGCATTTTATAATTAGATTAGAATTGACTGGTGGATTAGACTAGATTAGTAGGTAAGAACTCAATTTCTATAGTATTTAATTTCTTTCACTCTAGCAATTTGGAGCTGCTTTAATAGTAATGTAGGGCAGCTCTCTCCTCTCTGTTCCTCTGCCCTGCACATTTTATCTGCCTTGGCCTCCTCAAACTCCAAGCTCTTCTCTTAAACTGTGGAGTCAGCTGGGCTATTCCTGGGTTCCCTCTCTGCACCATGGCCTGGGAGCTCTCTCCAGACAGGAAACTGGGAAGCGCTCTCACCTGCACCTCATTTGTTTCAGTCTCTCACTGCCCTGTGCTCTTTACTACCTGTTATCCACTGCCAGAAAACTCTTGCTTCTTACGTTTTTTATTTCTATTTTTGTTGTTGTTGCTGCTGTTGGTCTTGTTTGGTTTTGTTTTAGTTGTTTACGGTGGGAGCGTAAATGCAATCCTGGTGATCATATTCTATCCAGAAACAATCTTGTTATCTATTCACCTTCAGTAGAAGAGGAATGCCTTCATCGTACTTTTAATCTGATTTGAAATAACCTCCTAAGAGGCAGCATTTACCATGATCAGATGACAGACTCAGTCTTGAACTCACTCCCATGCTTAGTCCATGCTGTGATACTTCTTCACCAGGATACAGCTTTGAGTGTAGTGAGAAGACAACTTTGGTTATTTCCCTACTTTCTTTTTTCTTTCTTTTTTTTCTTTTTGAGATGGAGTCTCACTCTGTCACCCAGGCTGGAGTGCAGTGGCGCCATCTCGGCTCACTGCAACCTCCATCTCCTGGGTTCAAATGATTCTCCTGCCTCAATCTCCCAAGTAGCTAGGACTACAGGTGCACGCCACCATGCCTGCTTAATTTTTTGTATTTTTAGTAGAGACGGGTTTTCACCATGTTAGCCAGGACCTCATGATCCACCCACCTTGGCCTCCCAAAGTGTTGGGATTATAGATGTGAGCCACTGCACCTGGCCTTATTTCCCTACTTTCTATTTTACATTATACTTTCCATTTTGCTTTATGTTCAAACCTACATTATCTTTTTTAGAGAATCCACAAGTTAAAAGTACATGATACTTATTTAGTCTCCTAGATATATCACTGAATACCTGCATTTGTGTGTGTGTTGTGTGAGGGGGGAGTGAATTGTTTGTGTATGTAGCTCTATGCTCCCATATACCTGCAGACACACACACTTACGCATACCTCCACCATAAACAATGTCCTGGACTCCCTTGTTTCTTTTTCTTCCTTGTGGTCAGCCAATTTCCCTCCTTTTGAAAAGATTTTTAATGCTTTCCACTTTGAATCTAAGAAAGGCATTTTGAGGGGACACACAAAGACACCCACTTTGTGTATCCCCTCAAAATACCTTTCTCAGGTTTAACAAGATTGCTTGCTTTCTTTATTTGGACGCTTCTGAAATCTCTGCTATGTACAAAATCTTCCACCAACCAGAGGAGCACCTTTATATTAACTTAGGCTTCACAAAAACCTGCATGCTCCCTCAAGAAATGTTGCCTTCTATAGAATATGAATATTTCTTTTCATGTCTATTTGCTCAGTGCTAGGGAACCTCTTCACTTGTATGTCTGTAAGTCACCTACAAACTCATGTGCAAATGTCGGAGGATTGTAGGCTGTTGCTACTAACATTATTGTGTCTGCCTAGTGCTAAACGCTCTACTACCACATACAAGAAAGCACATAAAGAGTAAAACTGTGAAGCCCTTGATGATGACAACCCATTCACAGTTAGGTTTTCTCTTGTACATAATTAACACCACAAGAAATAATCTATTTTAACATGTACAGAATTCTCACAGAAAAAAAAAAGACAGATGAAATGGGGAATGCAAATGGAAAAATGTGATGGTACAATGAACCCTCCAGCATGCATTTTAAGTAATTTACACAAATATGCTCTAATTTGTGAGCCAGAATTAAAATAGCACCATTTGAAAATAAAAGTTAAAACTTTGTTGAAAATTATAAGCCTTGATTTATACATCACATTGTTAGATTTTCCATTATTAAGCATACCATAAGGGCAGCAGTCTAAGTATAAACATGTCCCTTTTCACAGCTGCACAATCATCTTAATTGGCACTAATTTCCTTCCAATTTCAGTATCATTTGTTTTCCTGGTGTGGAAAAGCTGAGTGACTTTGCTTTCTGTATCAATACTCTGAGGAAAGTAACAAGAGGGCTTTGTTTTGCTTGCAAATAAGAAAAACTGATTCCTAATTAATATATGAAATACATTTTGTGAGAAAGCCTCCATCTTGCCCACTTGTTACATATGCTGAGGCTGAAACTGGAGTGAGGTAATATTATTTTGATACATGCTTTGAGTTTACATTTTCTGTTAGAAATAAGCAGAAATTTGGTCTTTATATCTGTTTGAAAATAATTGCATGTTTCCCAAGTAGGTTAGACTTGACAACCATAATATCTTCATTGAACTTTGTTTTGAATATTGTTTATTCTCATAAAATAATTCCACTGGCCTTATATACTATGAAGAATTAAAAAGCCAATGAAATTATATATAGCTTTTTAATTTTTTTTGATGTTTAATTTTTATTTTTTGTAGAGATGGGGTCTCTCTATGTTGACCAGGCTGGTCTCAAATTCCCAGCTTCAAGCAATCCTCCCCCCTCCCCCAGGCTCCCAGGGTGCTGGAATTACAGGCATGACCTATCATGCTTGGTCCAATTTATAGCTTTTTGTTGCTGGATGCTGCTTGAAGGATTTTGTGTCTCAGTTCTAAAAGACCTCAGGTTTTAAAAAGTTCAAGATATTGGTTTAAGAAAGTGTGAATGGGCTGGGCACAGTGGCTCATGCCTATAATCCGAGCACTTTGGGAGGCTGAGGGGGACAAATCACGAGGCTGTGAGTTCAAGGCCATCCTGGCCAACATGGTGAAACCCCATCCTACTAAAAACACAAAAATATTACCTGGATGTGGTGGCACGCATCTGTAATCCCAGCTGCTCGGGAGGCTAAGGCAGAAGAATTGCTTGAACCCAGGAGGTGGAGGTTCCAGTGAGCCAAGATGGAGCCGCTGCACTCCAGCCTGGTGACAGAGCAAGACTCTGTCTCAAAAAAAAATAATAATAAATAAAAAAGAAAAGAAAACAAATTGTTAAGGAGTATCTTAAAGGTGATAGTCAAGTGATTAGTTTCAATATGTTTTGAAATCATTCTCTTTATAAAATCACATGTATTCTTAAAACTACCACATGAAAGATCCTGAATAGCCTCAAAGAGCTAGGAATTCAAGGGAGTCACTTGAAAGATCCTTACCACAGAAAAGGCCCATTGGCAGAGAGAGTCATGACATTTGGATGGGGTGGGACACACTGCCATGTAACGAGAGCTGTCTCTCCTGAAAAGAAACACTTGTTCTATGTAGCTAAAAGTTCATCTGAAAATTTAAAACATCTCTGGGGGTCAAGTTATAGGGTAAGACATTCCTCAACAGTGAGAAACGTTTCATGCCTCTTCCTTCGGTGGTTAAAGACAAAGAGTACAGTTTTGGAAAAATCTACCGTCTCTCCTGATCTGCAGGAATGCCTTCAAGGAGCTTTGGGACATTTTATTCTGTCCCATGGAGATAGACCTAGGGATGTGGGCTCAGTATCAACATTCAAGATTTTAAAACAGTTTGGCTAGATGCTTGGTCATTGCCACAAGTTACTCTCTCTTTCCCAGTTGTCCCTGACACAGCTTCTTAAAGGAGGATATCACTGTCAGAGGCCTGAGATGATGTCTTGCTCCTCCATGGCATCCCCAGCGGGTAGCACAATGCTTGTCACACAGGAAGCCCAAAACACATTTATTTAATAAAGACATGAATGTACTTGTCTCATGCTGCTAATACTAGGAGTCACAAACTGTGAAAATCATTAAGTATATCCACATGATATTTATTGCATCTCTCTAATCCTGAGTCAACCATAAATTTAAGACTGGGAGCGATATGGATTTTAATAACATTTTCATTAAAATAGTGTAAATGGCTGCAAGATCTTGAACTTAAAAAGATAATTATACTTCCATAATTGTTTTACAGCGTGTACAGGGTTAAGATAACCAGCCCATTTGTTCCAAGTACCATACTGGTGTCACAGCAACTTTCTTTGGAGGAAGTCATAATGAATGGGAAGTTGAAATGGTGATGACCTGAAAAGATAATTTAACAGTGACTGCGATGACTCCTGCTGGGAAGACAATGCTAAATTTCAAGCAAAAATATGGACCCTTATGAAGCTCCATATGCTTTCTTTTTCATAAACTTTTTTATGTTAGAACCATTTTAGACCTAACAGAAAAGTTTCAAGGATAGTACACAGTTTCCATACAGCTTGCACCTACTTTCTCCTATTGTTAACATCTTGGTAACAAGATGTTAACATACTGCTATGGTATATTTGTCAATAATTAATGAATCAATATTTACACATAATTATAAATTAAATTCAATACTTCATTCAGATTTAATTGGATTTTCTTTTCCATAATGGGCTTTTTCTGATCCAGGATCCTGTCCAAGGTACCACATTACATTTAACCATCATATCTCCTCAGCTTCCTATGAATGTAACAGTTTTTCAAGCATTCCTTGATTTTAATAACTTGGATAGTTTTTAAGGGTATTGGTCAGGTATTTTGTAGAATATCCTTCCAGTTGAGTTCATCTGATGTTTTTCTCATTTTTAGACTAGGGTTATGACTTTTTTGACAGGAAGCTCATAATGGGTGAAGTGTCATTTTCAACACAACAGATCAAGAGTACATTCTATCAACACAATTTATCATGTATAATATTAACCTTGACCACCAGTCTGAGGTAGTGTTTGTCAGGTTTCTCCACTGTATGGTTACTTTTTTTATTTTTCCCTTTTCTATAATGTACTCTTTGGAAGAAAATCACTAAGTGTAGCCTAGAGTTGAGGGAGAAGCCTTTTTATAAATTATTTAGAATTCTTCTTTAAGAGAGATGTATCTCTTTCCCCACATTTACTTATTTTCAATCATTTAGTCATATCATTATGGGCCTATAGATATTTATTTATTTTTTTAGAGACAGAGTCTCACTCTGTCACCAGACTGGAGTACAGTGGCGTGATCTTGGCTCACTGCAACCTCCACCTCCTGGGTTCAAATGAGCCTCTCAAGTAGCTGGGACCAAAGGCGCATGCCACCACGCTCAGCTAATTTTTGTTATTTTTAGTAGAGACAGGGTTTCACCATGTTGGCCAGCATGATCTCAATCTCTTGACCTCATGATCTGTGTGCCTTGGCCCCCAAAAGTCTTGGGATTACGGGCATGAGCTACTGTGCCCGGCCTAGATATTTATTTTATCCTCAGGGTAAAATCCGACTCCAGCTTCAGCCATTGGGAGCTCTTTATGTTGGCTCCTGTGTCCCTTTGACATAATCCCATCATGCCATTTTTGAACACTTCCATAAATTTTGGAACTATATTATGCTCCAGACTCATCTTGCATATTTCCTGTCTCATCCCTAAAAGCCATTTCTCCAGGGATCCTTGGCCTGGTTCCATATACTGGAGAATGATTTTTAGACACTAAGATCTGAGTGCTAATTGTGCTTGTTGCTGCTGCAGTGTTGTTGCTACACATATATTCACCTATTGAAGGGCATCTTGGTTGCGTCCAGCTTTTAGCAATTATGAATAATCCAATAAAAATATTTGTGTGCTCTTTTTGTGTGGGCATAAGTTATGGTAAGTCTATGTTTACTTTTATGAAAAACTGCTAAACTGTCTTCCAAAGTGGCTGTACAATTTTGCATTTCTGAATTTGAGTTCCTGTTGTCCTGCATCCTCACCACCACTTGGTATTTGTCAGGTTTTTAGAAGATTTTAGCCATTCTAATAGGTGTACAGTGGGGTTTGACTCAGTCTTTTCAAGCTCAAATAGAGTACCCCTAAACATAGATATTAGACATCACCAAATTATTGCCTATACTTTATTTTTAAATCAGACAACAAAGAACCCACAACCAAACATACACATATGCATTTATGAGTGGTAGTCAGTGAACAGGCACCACTTACATAAAGTTAATTTCCAGAATCCCACTCCTCTACTGCCAGCTTCCCAACCCTCTCTCTCTCTCCAGCAATTCCTCCAGCTCACTGAGACTTCCAAGCTATTGATCCTATCAATTTTTTTCTGTCCCTCACATCCTGCATGTCATTTTCTTTTCTTGCTCAGCTCAAATTCCATGTTCCATTATTATAATTATTTTCTTTCATCCTTCCATTTCTTTTCTATTCTCTCCTTCCTTTTTATTCCCATGGCCAAATTCCCAACTTGACTAAATTCTACTCTCCATCTAATTCCCACTTGCACCAAAACAGCTGAATCTGGCTGGAGAAATCGCAAATCGTGCTAACTGATGTAACTTTAAGTGGGCCCTTACTGTTAAATAACAATCTCATTAATCTTTCTCATCAATTCATTTTTCTTCTCCCATCTTCTTCTCTTTCCTCAGATGTCTAACACCTCTTATCCTCATTCTCAGATAACATTATTTATTTCACTGAAAAAAGACAGGCCATTAAAAAGGAAACTCCATCTTTCCAACACCAAATTTGCAAATAAGCCCTTGTCTCTACCAATACCCATCTATTTTCTCTCCCATTGGGACGTATGAACTCTGTGTGCTTTTATCTAATGCCAAATCTTTATTTGTGCATTAGATTCCTTCCACTCACACTTTTTTTAAGGACTTAGCCCCCGAAGTTTTTACCTCTTTTATCCCTGTCAATTTTATCTGTATTTATACATCTTATTTTTCATACTAGCCATGCTGTAAAATCTCTCATCTTAAAACAAAAACAAAGCAAGGCAAATTTTAACTCCGTACTCACATTTCCTCAAACAACTGCCCAATCTCTGTTCCCCCTTACAGCTAAATTCCACTAAAGAGTGTTCTCTAGTCACTCCTTTTCCCCATTCTCTCTTAGACCTACTCCAGTTCACATTATCCCCTCTGGTCATGTTCATTAACAACACTCACTTTGACCAACCTGATGGGTCACTTCTCAGTGTCTATTTACTTGACCCATCCATAGCGTTTTAACCAGAGGTCTACTCTCTCCTTCATGAAAGACTTTCAGCACTTGGTTCTTGGACTCTTACTTTCTCTTGGTTTCCTCCTACTTCATGGCCACTCCTCAATACCGCAGTCATCATTCAATAGTTAATTCAGTGCAATAAATACTCAAGCCAGTGTTCAGAAAAGATAAATAAATGCTTTCTTTAAATGCCTGAATCTCACTAGGAAACTTGGACTCAGAGATATCTCTGAGTCACAAAAATCAGAAATTGTGTTTTATTATTTTACTCCTAAGAAAAAAAATCAGCTAATATAAAATGAGAATATGTTCCAATTTTTTTAAAGGCATTTTCTACTGAAAAGTTAGTGCAAAATGCTACTTTTTGCCAGAGATCTACCAAGTTTTATTGGGTTCATAAGACTTTTACTGAACTAAAAACTTTCCAGTGTACTTTTTAGAGGCTTGCTTTGAGAACCAAGAAACAATCTTATTTATCAGCACAACATTTCAAAATATATTAGTTCTTATAAGGCAGAGAAAGTTTATTTGGCATTTTTTCCAGCTTTTGTAAGAGATACTCTCAGATAATTTGAGTAATAAACACAGACAACACACAGGTTAAGTTATTTTAATTGTATTGGTATTTAAACAATTTCCATATTATTCAAATAATTTGTAGCTGTTATAAATAACGTATAGATAATTTTTCACTATCATTTTGGTTATTATGAAATAAAATGGTCAGCTCTTGGGAAAGGGGTGCAAATATCTATAAAATAATTTTCTGTTACAGATGAGAAAGGAAATAAATTAATGAAAGTAAACTGACATAAAGAAATTTAATTAAAGTTGAAGTCATCAGAATTAACTTATGATGACATAAAGACAACGAAATGTTATCAAACGCCAAGGAAAACTTTTACACATTTATATGTAATAATGTGTATATGGTACAATATATCATATATATAATGCATATGCATTCAGACACACACACACACACACACACACACACACACACACACTGGACTAAATTACTTACAGACATTAGATGGTAAGTCTATGGACCCCTCCAATTCAATAGCTTATTCCATTAGAAAGTGGCTTTTGTAACCTATAGATCTTTATCAAGTTTTTCCTTTTTTTTTTTTTTTTTTTAAATTCAAGATCAGCCACACACATACAGGAAAAAAAAGTTTGTGAAACTAATTTCCCAGAAGAAGTATTTTTCTTTTCTTGACCTGAACAACCACCTTTAGTTTGTCAGGTAGCCTAGAAAACAGAAAGAACACAGAGAGAGCAGGGAGGGCAGACAAAGTTTCCTTCCACTCCATTACTAACTACAAGATCATTCAAGACAGCATTTCTTCCTTTCTAAAATCTGCTTGATGATGTCAGCTATGCAGATCTATCTCCCAGGGGCATGCTGAGAAGCAAATACAGTCGTGTTGCTAAAAATCCTTTGTAAATTATAAAACTTCAAGTAAAGAATTATTCTTATGATTAAGATATCAAACTTACTAAAAAAATTCCCAACTAGAGAGAAATGAATTTAGTTAGAGAAGGGTACATTTTGAATAGATTGTAAGTCAAATGACCTTGTTATCAATTATTTTTTAATTAGAAAAAAGCAAATCCAGTATTTTGAGCTCCATGCCATTTCTCTGTATTTATAAAGACAATTACGTTGTGTTGTGTAACAAGGTATTAGACACAGGGACTCAGAGACTCTAAAATCTCTAGATCTCCTTATATTGTAGGGAAGTGGTGTCTATTCAGCATGCTATTCATTGAGTTTGTCCAGAGCAGGACCATGATGTATCTATAGCATAGCTTTCAAGTTGTTAGTAACAGCTCACTAAATATGCTTAATTTCCAGATAGAATGGAGTAGAAGGAAAGAGGCATGAGCCGTCAGGAGCTTCAAGATCGGGACTCAGTATTGTTAGTTATTAAGAATATATGATCTTGATAAGTCACTTTACCTCCCTGAGTGCTCAGTTAAATGAATATCTGTTAAATGAAGGAATTGAAATACAGTCCTTCCAAACCTTCCACTTTCAATTTCCTATAAACTTAATTTTCATTCATTTTAGATCCTCATTTATCCTCCCTTAATGTTATAGAGAATGCACCAGGCTTTCACTATACTGTCTATGACATTTAATCCAACAAAGTTTCTAGTCCTAATATGGGAACAGTTCTTCTATCTGGAAACATAATTCTATGCTTATCTTATGCTTCAGAAATATGCAATATGTTATTTAAGAAATGTGATTTACTGTAGCTTTTGCAAAGAGGCAGTACTCAGGGAAAATTCAATTATTGGCACTTATGACTTAATTAAGGAAATGTTGCCATTTAAGTCAATAGTGTTCAAACTTTACCCTATTATTAGACTTATACTGTAGTCTGTTGCTTCTAGATTTAAAGAAATACTATTTGGCTTTGACGTCAGACCAAGGATCTGAACTGTGCCATATGCCAGCCTGTTGATTCCAAGGCAGACATTTTTAATCATAGTGGTTTTCAGCATTCTCTGTTGTTACAGAGGGGAGAAAAACATTTTTAAACAAATGATGACATATACAGAAATGTACAATGAAACATAATTTGGAGAACTACCAATACTTTGAAACACTTATTTTTAAGATCTCTTGGTACATGTTTTTCTTCAGAAAAATGAACTCTTATGTTACAAATACTGAATGCTTAAACTTACATCACAGAATGTGTATTGGACATAGAAGTACTCCCTTCTTTCAAAAGAATCTGCAAAGCAAATTTAACTTTAGAAAATAAAGGTCAATGTTATTATTTTTTAAAATTTAGATTTTCATCAACTAAGTTCCAGGTCCAAAGGTCTTGTCCTAGGCTATTTACTTAGAATCCTCTGGGGGAAATTTTTTTTAATTGATCACTGGCCTCCAACATACATTTTTCATGATGCTCTTTGGAAAATAAAAAATAAAGTTAATCTGGTAAAGTAGACTTTATCATTTTACCATGCCTTCCACTTTTTCCTAATTTTCTTCCTTTATTTTACATGATAAAATAAGAGAAAAGGAGCTTTGTTTTAGACATGTTTTCAACACTTTCATTTAGCAAGGAGGGATACAGTAGAATGACATTGTGGACCACCTCCTCCTGATATCTCTATGTTGTCTGTATATGTAAACACCCAATCACAGACAGACATCTGCATCTCTCTCTCTCCCACTACCAATATTCTTCTGATTTCAATTCTTGCCTCTAAAATTCAGAAACAATCTCTTTCAGGTGTTAGATATTTAATCAGTTAATCTTGAGATAATTCACTGAGAGAAAAGAAAATTAAAAGGCACCTAAAAGAGTTCTGATTATCATGAAAATCCAGGCCCTGGGGGACTTCTGTACCTTCCCTTAATTTCTAACCAGAAGCAACCAGCCATCTTATCTATATGTAAGATTAGGAGAGTATCTTCCTATCTGGCTTCACATTCTCTTGTTCTAATGAGGCGAGAAATTAAGGAAAAAAAGAAAATTAAAATCAAAAAGAGAAAAAGAAGTTCTCTGTGTTAGGCTGAGGGCAGTTAACAGGCAGGGCCCAGGCCCAGGAAAAAAACCTTGAAAATGTTATCTTAGAAGCCAGGGCTTGGAGAAATATACTCTAGAGACTCCCAGCACTCCCTCAACATAAGGAGGAAAAGTTTTCCTTATACCCTTACCCCAATCATATGAGTAAACTTAGGAATTTATAGGTAACTGCTTCCTGTGTGTTAAAACTTCATGTAGTCTGTTTTGTATCTAAGTAACACAGAGAAGGTCATGAGAAACGACTAAGCAGACCAAAACTGCAGACACCACGGTGCCAGGGAAAAGGCTAAGTGAAAAGTTCGCACACGGCTCTGCCCAAAACGTCCTGAGCCTAAGATAAAGGATACCTGGCCCACATACCAAGAGTCATATGTAGGCCTGTCACTGATTTGATTAACTGCTTTTGTTCTTGCTTCAGTAAGCCTGCTTCCTGCTTCGTGTTTTCGAGCCCTTGGGTGCATAAAAGGTACTTGCTCTCTTTGTCCGGTGCTCAGAATTTCTGGATATGAATCCACTAGGCTGGTGTACACCTTAAATAAACCCTCCTGTAACCTCTACGGTCTCTCCAGTTCTCTGACCTCTCACAACATTTTCTGGGGGCCTCATCCAGGATTTGAAACAGCAGATTTACTGTCTCCTTTGCCTACGACTGGAGCCCCTGGCCAGGGGAGACCCAAGACCCTAGGTGCCAATGGGAGAACTTCAGCCTGGAGAAGACATTGGCTCTCCCACATCCTGGTGCCCTTGCCTGACAGAACAATGGAACCTTCAAAGGGCTACAGGATGATTACGGGAGCAGTGTGCTTTCTTCAGAGCCATGGTAAGGTTTTGGGCCCAGGGCAAGACACATCCTGTGAGAACGGAAGGGGAGCCTGATCACCTCCTGGGGTATAATTACTAATCTGGCCTAGAGGAGCTGGGGGCTAAGGCAGTGGCTCACCAATTTGGATGAAACTTATACCCGAACTGACGCAGAACGTGAGGCTGGCTGGCTAAGTTGGTTAAGGAAAAGGAAACTGGAGGAGGTGAGAGTAGCTCGCCAGTTCAGTGGTAGCATTCTTGCCACCCCAACTAAAGAACGGGAACTGGGAGTGAGGAGGTGTGTGAACGTGTGTGAAAGGGACAGTCAAGACGGTTCCCGGAGGAACCAACACGGGGAGTGACGTGGGGAGGCAGATCTCTTAGAGTGGACTGTGTGCTCTGTGAAGCGAGTGTGGGGCCTACCAGGGCTGAGGCCATTCTGCACATGGCTATCAGGAGCTGCACTACGACTGCAGCAGTCGTAGTGGGAATAAGGTACTCTCCTAGCTAATCGGCATCTGAAACTTCTGTAATAGGAAATGGCCTGGTCAGTCCAGAGGGAAAGACAGAGTGACTCTGCATCATAAAGGGAGGAATGGGAGGAAAATCATCAAACCCCCCCTCACTGGAATGTTTATTAAAGAATTTTTAGAAAGATTTCGGAGAAGATTATGAAATTAAGTTGTCCCCTGCCAAGGTTAAGGGTTCTATGTGAGGTGGAATGGCCTTCATTCAATGCCAGGTGGTCAGCAGAAGGAACAATCAATAAGAAAACAATTGGCCATGTATATAGAGTAGTGACCGGGATCGGAGGACAGCTTCCATACAGACCAGTTTCCATACATCGACTCCTGGGTAACTGTGGTCCAGACACACCCAAAATGGCTGCAGCCTTGTCAACTTACTGTAAGACCTTAGTGGCTCGGACTGAGCCTAAAGTAAAGAGAGTGCCAACACTGCCAGGGTCCCCAGAGGAAAAGAGGAAGCAGCAGGGGAGCCAGGAAAAGCCAGTCCTACAAGTACCTCCTGAGGAAAGAGAGATCCTCCCCACCTCACCACTGCCCACCACTTATGTTCCAGTTTACCCACCCTTGACAGTATTAGGACAGGATGCCAAGCAAATGGTCCTTGAAGAGTCAGAATTGGAAGGGAGCGAGCCTAAAACATCACCCCACAGAGGAGAGCCAGGACCTCCGCCCATGGAAGTCAGGGTAGAAAACAAGACAATGCAGTGAGCCACCTCCAATCTGGCCACACCCAAGCCTTACAAATGCCCCTCCATGAAACTTGAGCACAAATCTACCATGGTAAACAGGGCCAAGTTTGGGGAAGGCAGCGATGTTTTGTCTATCAGCGTTTCTCCACTGCAGACCTCCTAAACTGGAAACAACATATTCCCTCCTACACAGAGAAGCCCCAGGCTCTTATAGACTTGATGCCATCCGTAATTTTGACTCATACCCCTATCTAGTCAGACTGTCAACAGCTCCTTTTAATGTGGTTCAATATAAAGGAGCACTAGAGAGTGACTCAAGCAGCTCTCCAATTGTTAGAGAGCAACGGCCTGAAGGCACAAATAATGTCAGGCAATATGCCCAGAAGCAGTTCCCAGAGACAGATCCTAACTGGGACCCAAATGAGGCAGGAGGGCTTCAACGCCTGCAAAGGTATTGAGAGGCACTCCTAAATGGGAAAAGGCCAGTGGGAAAAAGGCAATGAATATAGGAAAGATTTCAGAGATACTCTAAAAGGCCGATGAGGGCCCAAGTCAGTTCTATGAAAGGCTCTGGCTCTATATCCCATTTGACCTTGAGGCTACTGAGAATCAGTGCATGGTAAATACATCATTTGTTGGTCAGGCACAGGGAGACATTAAGTGAAAACTTCAGAAACTGGAAGGTTTTGCAAGCATGAATGCCACCCAGCTAATAGAAATAGCTACAAAGGTATATGTCAATCATGAACAAGAGGAAAAGAAAGAGGCTGAATGGAGGCTTAAGAAAAAGTCGGAACTGCTGGCAGTAGCACTTGCTGAAAGAAAGACTGGCATTGTGAGGGGAGAAGAACATGGTCATGGTTGTGGAAGAGGTCAAGGTAGACGGGGATATGAGAGCCAACCTAGGCTTGAGAGGAACCAGTGTGCACAATGCAAAAAGAGGACACTGGAAGGATGAATGTTCAGAAAAGGTTGACGGCAGTAGACATCTCAGAGAGGCTTGGCCAAAGCCTCTGGCCACAAGTTGTTGCATCTTAGAGAAGCAAGACTCTGACTTGATCACCTTGGCAGAGGCTGAGGGCTTTGAGGACTGACACAGACTGGACTCCATCTCTTTAGGCCCCCAGGAGCCTATGGTCACAGTAGAGATGGGAGGCCAACAGATGGACTTCATGGTAGACACTGGAGCAGAACACTCATGGTAACCCAACCCATTGGGCTGTTACCTAAAAATTATAGTACTCTTATTGAGGCAATTGGAGTTTCAGAGAAAAGACCTTTTTGCCAGTCAAGGAGATGCATTATTAGAGGACGAGGGGTGCAGCGTGAATTCTTCTACCTCCCAAACTGCCTAGTCCCTTTGCTAGGAAGAGACTTATTCCAAAAATTGCAGGTACAAGTCACCTTTGGGCTGCAAGAAAACATGACTCTCGATCTAAGTCAGCCTAACTCTATGGTGTTAATCCTCACCCTCCCAAGGGCTGAGGAATGGAGACTGTATGCAGAAGCACCACGTGAGCCAGGAATTCTTGAAATGTTTGAATTACTTATCAAAATTCCTAAAATATGGGCAGAAGATAACCCACCTGGGTTAGCTATAAATTAGGCACTGGTGTTAGTGGAATTAAAACCAGGAGCATCTCCTATACAGGTTTACCAATACCCATTATTTAATGAGGCTATATAGGGCATTCAAAAGCACATAGACTGACTCTTCAAGCCTGGCATTATAGTTAAATGTAAATCACCTTGGAACACCTTTGTTGCTTAATCCAGAGGAGTACCAGAGATAAGGAAAATTTCATGTTCACGTAAAGTAACTGAAAAAAGCAGAATCTTGCTATGATGTTCATTATATCATTCTTACTTTGTTGGCCTAGGTCTCCAATATTTAATGTTAAATAAAGTCATATTGATTCGGACGTCTATAGAGGAAGAGTGAAAATTGATACTAATTTTCTTTCATAAGTGCATAGTTTCAGGGTGAGAAATGTTTATCTTCAGTCATCTTACAGAACTATGCAGAAAATTGTCGAGTCCTTTCTGAAACATCTTTACCCAATCTTCACTTATCATCTTTACCAAATGTTCAAGTTAATCTTTGAATACCTCCAGTGATAAGAAACTTAAAATATCCCTGAGCAACCTATTCTACCTCTGAATAGCTCAATCAGAAAAAAAAAAGTTGTAGCAATGGCACAGACCTCTTACCAAATCCAATTATCAAAGAGCCTTCCACTGGAAAAAGAGGAAAGGTTTTTATGATGAACAAAATGATATAATTATTATACCATGCTGATTGAGGGCATTATCCCTCAGTTTCTTTGGCTTACCTACCACATAGAGAAAGTTGTCCCAAAGTTGTTGGATTAGAGATCCTGGATGCTGATTTTAAGGTATGAGCAATGGAATTATAGGGAGAATAAGGCTTGAATAACTTAGTAAGTCTGCAAAGCTGGGAGTTTTGTTAATGTCTCAGGAGCAAAAATGCCAGAATCCATGAGCCCCATTTTTGTTATTTCACATTGGAGACAGGACTCAAGAATTTGATTTTAACCACTTGACAACAGAAATGTGCATAACAAGAAAAGAACTACACAATGCAAGTGATTAAACAAACTTGCTTTTGGAGAACTTGAGTTACAGTGAGAATTCCTTAAGAAACACATTTTGGTTTTATATAAAATAAACTTATGTCAACATATGTTTCCTATTGAAATGAAAGTTAGGCATGAGACCTGCTCTTCTTGGCAATGAATAATATAATAACTTGAAGTTCAAATGGATTTATTATTCAAGTTAGTCTTTAGAAACTATGGATCTAGGCCAGGCGAGATGGTTCATGCCTGTAATCCCAGCACATTGGGATGCCAAGGAGGGCAAATCACCTGAGGTTGGGCGTTTGAGACCAGCCTGACCAACATGGAGAAACCCCGTCTCTACTAAAAATACAAAATTAGTGAGGTGTGGTGGCACATGCCTCTAATCCCTGCTACTTGAGAGGCTGAGGCAGGAGGATTGCTTGAACCCAGAAGGCTGAGATTGCAGTGAGCTGAAATTGTGCCATTACATTCCAGCCTGGGCAACAAGAGTAAAACTGCATCAGAGAGAGAAAGAGAGAAAGCAGGGGTAGGAGAGGAAGGAAGGAAGAAAGGAAGAAAGGAAGGAAGGAAGGAAGGAAAAAGAGAAGGAAGGAAGGAGGGAGGGAAGGAAGGAAGGAAGGAAAGAAAATAAAAGAAAAGAAAGTAAAAGAAAAGAAAAAAGAAAAGGAAAGAAAGAAAGAGAAAGAAAGAAGGAAAAAAGAAAGAAGGGAAGGAAGGAAGGAGGACAAGAGAAAGAAAGAAACTGTGGATGTAGTTCTAGTTCCTGGCTCCTCCAAGTACTTTTTATTTTAAGACAGGGTCTTGCTCTGTCACCCAGGTCAGAGGGTAGTGATGCAATCATAGCATCCCAACTCAAGTGATCCTCCCACATCGGCCTCCCAAGTATCCTAAGTAGCTGGGACTACAGGAGAGCACCATTATGCCCAGCTACTTTTTTGTATTTTTTGTAGGGACGGGGATTTGCCATGTTGCCCAGGCTGGACATTGTGCTGTCAATATTTTTAAATGTCTGGTCAAACTCTCTAATGAGGTATAATTTAAACTAATTTTTAATTTTTAATTAATGTTGATTAAAAGTTCTGAGTTACTATTATGTATCTGATATAAAAGTATGAGCGAATTATTGCTTTTTAAAAAATCTGCTTATTTTTTTGAAAAAGTCTTTGATTACGTGGTATCTATGGAGCAAAAATGATTAATTAAATATAACCTAAGTGGAAATAAAAGCTTTGGGACCTGACCTAGTCTTTACATAAAACCTTGGAGAGAATTCGTTTATCCGAAATCACTAGTAACTTAAAAGTGATGATAGGAATATATTTAGAGAAGGATAGCTTGAAACTGAATCACGTGCTCAAGCAGAACACTATCTACTCAGCTCTCTTACTCCTTTTTTCTTTTCTTCCTCTTTGCTTTCTCTCTCTTTCACACACACACATATGCAGAGACACATGTATGAACTCACACATAGAGAACTAATTGAACTGGTGATAGTGACAATCTCTTGTTGCTGGCCCCCTACTCACAACAGCCCCTCCTTGGACATTTCCCAAGCAGGAGGGTTGATGATGCTGCCTGTGAAGTCTCCCAACAGGATGTGACAGGATGTGCCTATTACCTCAGCCTTGTTGTTCTGGCTGGAAACTGTGTAAGCAGAATGTATCCTCCATGAATGAAAAGAGGACATGGGAAGTTGAAATCTAAACTTCTGCTTAAATTCCACAAAGGATCCATAGAATTCACTAACAGGAAGGATGATTTGAAATGTCTAATTCACTGCATAAAAAAAATTCTTATGAACTTCAATACGTAAAACACATAACAGTAGCATTTATTATAATAACATATACTTATTTCAAAAATTTAACTTTATAACCACACTTCATATTGAAAAGTGTTAAAATTTAATATAATAATAATTATAGTTAGTCATAACTAATTGGTAATTTAAAATGGGTCATGGCTGGGCATGGTGGCTCACGCTTGTAATCCCAACACTTCGGAAGGCCAAGGTGAGTGGATGACCTGAGGTCAGGAGTTCAAGAGCAGCCTGGCCAACATGGTAAGACCCCATCTCTACTAAAAATACAACAATTAGCCAAGCATGGTGGCTCACACCTGTAGTACCAGCAACTCTGGAGGCTGAGGCACTAGAATCACTTGAATCCAGGAGGCGAAGGTTGCAGTGAGATGAAATCACACCACTGCACTCCAACCAGGGTAACAGAATGAGACTCTGTCTCAAAAAACAACAAAAAATATAGGTCATATATCTTTGCTTCCAATTTGAGATTATTTCTACATTTATGGTCAAAACTCATTCCCATAAAAACTTGTTGAAACATTTCTGGGAAAGATTAGCCAATATTCATCAAACCAAACTAAAAGAATGGGGGAAATGAACTCATTAGTTCAAATGACTGTTCTGTCGCAGAGATGACACATTGCTTCTCTCTCACAGTCCACACCCTGCTTGATCATCACAACTATAACTCCCACTGCCTAAGAGACTAGGTATATCTTGGATGAAAAGCTGAGTTGAATCAATAATATTATATTTGGGGAATAATTTGAACTACAAAATGTGGAAAAAACCTGCTACTTATCACAGAAGCACAAAGCCTATATAAATAAAAAGTCTCTTGTTAGTGTAACTGATAGAGTCATGACTGCAAGTTGTGCAGGTTCTTGGTGATTTGAACAAAGAATTGTACAAAACACCCAGTAAAGCAATGAAAGAATGAAGCAACAAATGACCCAAAGCAGGGATTTATTTAAAATGAAAGTATACTCCACAGTGTGGGAGCGGACTGAGCAGAGGCTCAAGGGCCCCAGTGCAGAATCTTCTTGTGTTCAAATGCCCCCTAGAAGTTTCCTGTTGGCCACTTTATGCTCATCTCATGTAAATGAAGTGGTAGCCCTCAGTCAATCTGATTGGTTGCAGAAAGTAGACAACCAGAGGCTGAAGTGAAGTTATAAAGGTCACACTCCTGTGCAAACGTCTGATAGGTTGCAAAAGGCAACCAATCAGAGGTGAAGTTACAAAGTTATACTTCTAAGCAAATGAAGACTCCACCTGAATCAGTCGGCTTCGTTGTGGGCAGCAACCATTCAGAGGCTGGAGTGAAGTTACAAAGTTGCAAACAAAGACTGGACTTGCAATCAGTCTGATATGATGTGGACAGCTGATTTTCCATCTGCCAGCAGATAAGGTCAAAGGGAGAAGCCTCTGGTCCTTTTGTTACTTAGGCATAGAAAAGTAGGGTTCTCCTTTCAATATAGTTCTAGGAAGTCAGCAAGAAACTGCTGTAGGTTCCCTGCCTCCAAACCCTATTGGCCTGCCTCACTAAGCCCAAAGAGTTCAGGACAAGCTGAGGCCCCTTTGGAAGCCAGTTATTAGTAAAATCAAACAGTCCGATGGAATGTGGGGAACCCTCAGAATGGCACAGCACCAGGCTGAAACTTCACCAACCCTTGCAATTGACCCTGGATTTCTGCATAAAATTCAGCACTATCATAGTTACTGTTCTTGAATTTCCATGAAATTTCTTTGGTCAGTTCCTCTATATCCTACTACAAACCTCATACTCAAGCTAGCTATAATGGGTTTCTTTTGCAAGATAAAATACCTGTCTTATGGACTATATGTAACCTCTATTGCACTCTACTATAAAGAAACCTCATTGCATGGATTCATTTGCTCTTAAGAATTTATTTATTTATTTTAGAAATGGGGTCTCACTGTCACCCAGGCTGGAGTTCACTGGCATGATCACAGCTCACTAGCAGTGTCAAACACCTGAGCCTCCTGAGGTGTTGTTTGGGAGGCTAATGTTTGGGTTTTCGTTTTGTTTTGTTTTGTTTGTAGACTCAGGATCTCACTATGTTGCCCAGGCTGGTCATGAATACCTGGCCTCAAGCAATCCTCTTGCCTTGACCTTAGAGTCATTGGGATTACAGGCATGAGCCACTGTGTGTGGCCCTATTTGCTCTTAAGAATTTAAATGTTTGCATGAAATAAGTAAGTTCAGACTGCTTCTTAAAAAAATTATCGCACCTTTTATCTTAAATATTTGCTGATCTATATATGGCCAATTCCACTATTTTGAGAAAATTAAACAGTTCTAAACATAGGGCTTCACAAAGAACCAATTCATCAGAATAATACAGACCAAGACACTAGAAGTCACATGAAAACAATAAAAAAATCCCAACGTAAAAATTTACATTTTTTTCTAAAAATATCTACAAAGCACATACTGTATAAAAGTCAAACCAAATTGCTTCAGGAAAATACGCATACACAGATCTTTCACCTTTGGAAAAAAGGAAATATTTGACTTATAAAATTATTCTGTTGAATTAAAATATTCCAGTTAAAATGCATTAGACTGTATACGTATTTAATCTTATATTAGTTAACATTCAAACCAAATCCCAGTGAACTCACAGAAGATTATGCAGTAGGGCTGGAGAATCTACATGAAACATTAATGTTCTATCAGAAAATGTATTTTATATCTAGATTATGGAATTTTAGTGTATAATATGCATAACGTCTTCTAAAAATACCTAATTGAATTTGCTATATATCAAAATATTAATGTCTTATTGCAATGTAGATATAGATTATTAAATATTGTGCAATTACTTTGTGGCATTTTAACTCAATAACAATTGTCCTATAGTTATGGAAAAAATGTAAAATATGAAATACTTATTGATATAGTTTGAATGTTTGTCCCTTCCAAATTTCATGCTGAAATGTGATCCCCAGTATTGGAGGTGGGGGATTAGTGGGAGATGTTTGGGTTGCAGGGGCAGATCCTTCAGGAATGGAGAGACCACCTGAATCAGGCTACACTGATGGGTGAGAAGACCCCTACACAAGTCCAGTTACATGAAGACTAATGAAGACTAAGAATGATGACTGCTTGTCTGATGTGCAGACACCAACACAGAAAGTTAAAAAAAAAAAAAAGAAAGAAAGAAACACAGAAACATGTTTTAAAGAACAAGATAAATTTCCAGAAATCAACCCTAATAAAACAGGAAATCTACCTGACAGAGATTTAAAATAAACTTTATAAAGAGGCTCACCAAGATCAGGAGAATAATGCAAGAAGAAAGTGAGAATTTCAAGCAAAAAATGAAAAATATAAAAAGTACCAAATAGAAATAATAAAGCTGGAGAATATTACAGCTATTATTAGTAAATATTGGAAATATTCACTAAAGGGGTTCAATAGTAGACTATATGAAGCAGAAGAAAGAATTAGTAAATACGAAGACAAGTAATTGTAAAGTATTCAATCAGAGAAGCAAAGAATGAAAAAGAGTGAAGAAAGCTTAAAAGACTTATGGAATATCATCAAGCAACCAATATACGCATGATGTGAGTCTTAGAAGAAGTATGAGAAAGAAAGGACCAGAAAGCATGATCAAAAAATTAATTGCTGAAACTTCTTATCTGGGAAAAGAAGCAGAAGTATAGCTCCAGGAAGACTAAAGAATCTCAAAGAAGGTGAACCTAAAGTAACCCACATCAAGACACTTTATAATGAAATTATGAAAAGTCAAGAGCAGAAGGCTGTAAACAGCAAGAGAAAAGCAACTTGCCACATATAAGGGAATACCTATAAAACTATCAGTAGATTTTTCAGCAGAAACCTTGTAGCCCAAGGAGTAGAATGATCTATTTAAACTACTGAAAGAAAAAAACAATTAAAAATCTGCCAACCAAGAATACTATATCAAAACTCATCTTCAAAAAACAAAGGAGATATAGATTCTTTCAAATGAACAAAAGACGAGGAAATTCACCACCACTAGGTCTGCCTTACAAGAAATGCTAAAGAGAGATCTTCTAGTTGATATAAAAGGACACTGAAAAGCAACACTGCATAATAAATTATAAAACTTGTCAGTAAAAGTAAATAAATAGACAAATATAAAAAACTGCTATTGTAATGGTGTTGGGCAAATGACTTGTTAGTCAAAGAATCAAGAGACAAAAGTATTAAAAATAATTACAACTAGAAAGTATGCTTATGCCTACACAATATAAATGAGTATAAACTGTAATATCAATAACATGAAGTTTGGGTGGGAAGTAATAAAAACAGACTTTTTCTATGGAAATGAAGTTGTTAGCTTAAGATATATTATTATGGTTATATTTTATTTAAGCCCTATGATAATCAAAAGTAAAATACCTATAAAAGTAATAAATAAAGGAGAGGTGGTGGGGGAGAGAGAGAGAAAGAAAATAATTTTTTTTTAATAATCACAAAAAAATCAATGAAAACACAAAGAAAGAACACAAGAAAAAAAAAGAGGGGTAAAACAACTGTAAGACAAACAAAAAAATTATTAAGATGTCAATAGTAAATCTTTCCCTATCAGTAGTTACCTTATATGTAAATGAATTAAATTCCCCAATCAGAAGACAGAGAGTGGCTGAATAAATAAACAAGATCCAACTATATGCTAGCTACAAGAAACTTACTTTATATTTAAGGAAATCAATTAAAGATTAAAAACAAGGGGATGGAAAAAGATATTCCATACAAATGGCAAGAAAAAGAGTGCAGAGGTAGCTATACTTATATCAGACAAAATAGACTTTGAAGTCAAAAACTCTCACAAGAGACAAAGAAGAACATTATATAATGGTAAAAAGTCAATTATATCTACAAAGATATAACAATTACAAATATATATGCATTCACAATGAGAACATCTTAATAAATAAAGCAAACACTGACAGAACTGAAGGAAGAAATAGACAGCAATATAATAATAGAAGACTTCAATACCCACACTTTCCATAATATGTAGAACAATTAGACAGAAAATCAACAAAGAAACAAAAAAATTTAACAACATTATGGATCACATGTACCTAACAGACATATACAGAACATTCTACACAGCCGCTGGAGAATATTCATTATTCTCAAGCATACATAGAGCATTCTCTAGGATAGATTATGTGTTAGATTATGAAAGAAATATGTAACAAATTTAAGAAGACTGAAATTATACCACATCTTAAGATATCTTCTAACTTGCCCTTTGATTTTTTATTTGACTCACTGAGTGTTAAAAAATGTATAGTTTCATTTTCACATATTTACAATTTTCCAATTGCCCTTCTGCTATTAATTTCTAGTTTCATTCCACTGTGGTGCAAGAAGACACTTGGTGCAATATCAATCTTCCTAAATTTGTTAATACTTGTTTTGTGACCCAACATGATCTATACTCTCCTTTGTAATTAAGTATGGATGAGACAACCATCTGGAGGAGAAGGAAAGAGCAAAATTGAACCAATTTGGCTCTGGCTTTGTTTAGGAAAGGCTAAACGAAGCTACTGATGTTCTTCACATAGGCCTCCTTGCTATTAAACAGGCATAAGTGAAAAAGGACTTCTACCTTCATTCTTTTTAATGCAGCATATACTTTGGGATCAATATTCTACTTCTGTGAATTATCTTGAGGCCAATCTCAGAATTTCTGAATAACAGAAATATATCTTTCATTTTTGTTCACATTTACTTAATGTGAAGTATATTTGACATGAGGCAAAATTGTCATTGTTTTCAAATATAAGGTAAAATGCATATATGAGGTAAAATGCAATGTTTTCAAATATAAGAACAAAAATAATATAAGAAAAATAGGGAAGTGTGATAAGCCTAGGCTGCTTGTAAGTTAAAAAAAATGGCCATGGTGTAAATTGCTTTAAATAACTATATTGTGATAATATAAAATTCCAGTACTTACCTCTTTAAGAAATGGAGCAATCTTCAAAGCTGGCCCCCAGGGAAATGCTCTGTTGATTTCATGGGTTTTAGGATCTGATGGAAATCTAGATTTTTTAGAGTGAAAACCCATTACTTTAATCAAACTTACGTCTTTGAATAAATAATTAAAGTTTTACTCAATCAACTTTTGTTCATACTGATCAATACCAAAATGCCCAAAAAGGTAACAACAGGGAAAGGTTTGGGGTACAAGGAGTGTTTTAGAAATAAAAATCTCGTCAGCAAGTGAAGTAACTGGCATAAGTTGTCTTCCCTTGCCCAACAATAATTGGTTATTAAACCTAAGGTCAAAATAGTGTCAAGTAATCAAATTGTCTGTTTTTTGTTGTTGTTGCTCCTTTTTGCATTCTGAACATCCTTCAAGTATTGAGCATTAATTCCCCCGTTCTTCACAGAGCTCTTCCTATTTCTTTCACATTAACTTTACCTTTCTTTGAATTTTTACTGCATTCTATAGCTTGAGTCACATACTCGGGATATAAATATATATTGTTCTATAGTGTAATCAATTTTTTTTCAGATTTGTTGTGATCCTCCCAGTTCTCTATGGAGAAGAATCATTTCATCCTTTTTATATGTTACACACACTATTCAGACAACAAGATACAGCCTTCCCTTTTTGACAACTGATTGTTTTCTTAACTAAATTCTCCAAACTTGTAAATCATTTCTAATCATAGTCATTAAGGAGACAAACTGATTTTTTTTAACCTCCAAAACAATTGCCTTAGTAGAAAAACTCTGACTTACTGGATCTCAATGGTAGAAAATATAAGACCTGAATAACTGTTAAATATTAGGTACCTATACATCAATCCTCTGACCACTGTATGTCCCCTGACGTGAGAATAGTGTATAATTAAGGCAGCAGTAAGTATCTAATCCTTAACGCAGAAAGAGAAATTGCAGCAGGCTCCTTCCAAACACTCCAGGGTCTTCTTCCTATTAAAAAGAAACATTTTAACACACTTATTAACTAAAGTGTGAATTTGTAAAGCATTTTTTCTTTTGGGGAATGTTAAGGAGAAGCAGAGAATTTTTGAATATTATTTCTCGCTACTTGAAAGCCTTTCACCAAGGTACACTATTACAGAGTTGTTTCTCAATTAAATGTACATTAGATGTACTCAATAAAGTTAATATATTATAGTGTGTAGTATATAGTCTGTATGCCCAGCTCCCAGCAAAGCCTTAAATAATTTCTCGATGGAAGACCATTACTATAACATCTCTTTAAGGGAGTGGGTGATTTCACAGGCACTTGACTGAGAAATACTGTAATTCTGCCTTTAGACTGAAGAGAGAATCTTGCACAAGATCACACTATAATCTTCCTGCCATCAAAATAAAATCTTGTAATTTGGTCAATTACTGACCTACTAAGGATAATTTCAAATATCATAGATTTGTATGCTGCTACCTAGGTCATAAAGCAAAGGATTTTTCACAGGTTATTTAAAATGATGTAATATGCTCCCTGTCTTAGAAATTATGAACAATGCATTTTCAAAAAAATTTTTAGAAAAGCTATTTCTCCAAGATGTATTTCTTGGCATTCTCTCTTGATAAAATGAATGACATGTAAATTATTTTTTCAAAAAACAATCACATATTTTTGAAAGCTGCCAAAGAACAGTTTGATTTTTATTTATATTTTAAAGATTTCATATATTTTTTCTAAACCAAGTTTCTAATTACAGATTAGTATCAAGCATGGTAGTTATTTTAAATTGATTGTCTGTCACTTGCCTTATTTCCAATGGCCTTACTGTTTCTGGAAAAGGGATAAAAGGTCCCAAGTTGCATCCAATGCAGGGAAAGTTCACAGTTGTCTCTTCATTAAACCTGTATATATATGCTCCATTCTGGGGGAAAAATATATTGACTTCAAAGTATATCAGTTATTATTTTGTCATGTAAGCCACTCTGAAATCTTTCAGGTTACACTACTTTGAATTGACAAATATGTTTAAGCCCACAAGGATATCGATATCATATTCAGGAAGAATCTGACAGTGTAAATGTGTTCTTTGAGAAGAGCATATGAAACAAAATAGTGACAAGTCCCACTTATCCAGCCTTGATTGAAAGAAAACTGTGGGCTACATCGTGGTATAAGCAAGGAGTTTTTTGGGTAATCAAATTTACACAAAAACGCTTATTTTCAAGTACAGTGTTGTAAACATCCTGTATCAATATAAATTAAAAGACAAAATGTTCACAATGTATTTTAGTTAATCCAGGAGCCTTAGGAGTTGACTACTCCAGCTGGGACAAAAGGACACAGGATTATTGCACCTGACTATGCTCTCTTTGTAAATCATAAATTATGGATCCTTTGCTTCCTCACATCTAATCATGGCCTCTCTCAGTGCTCAAATTGTTTTATTTCAGAGCTCTTCTTGTTCTCTCAGAAATGTAATCTTTAACCCCAAAGCTGTGGTTAATGTCAAGGCTTGTAGGTTAAAAAGTCATGAAGAAGCACAGTATGAAGCTATACAATATGTTGATTGCAATAAAAATGTTAGCTCTTCAAACCACAGTGGTTGTACTATATACTCCACTAAAGTATAAGGCTTTCCCTAGAGAAAAAACAGTTCATGCTACTTTTCTCTCTGAAGCTGCTTATTAAAAGTTTGGCTCCTGTCAGTTTCTGATCCAGACACAACTTAAAGCTTTATTTCCTTTTCAATATTTAGTAATTCTTCTTTGAATGTAGCTAATTCACCATTTGAAGCACAAATACTATTCTTACTAAATATTAGAGTAGATAATTATGTTTGCAGCTTTCCAAAATAAGGCAAATAATGCTCTATACTTTTATTTTAAAATGTCATTGAGATATGGAAAAGTTGCTAGGATAAAACATTCTAATTTAGTAACATAGCAGCAAATTATTTAATAGTTCAATTGTTTATCTAGAACAAACACTAAATTTCAGAGTAGACAATTGTATTTGCAGCTTTCTAAAATAAAGCAAATAATGCTCTATAGTTTTTATTTTAAAATGTCATTGAGATATGGAAAAACTACTATGATAAAATGTTCTAATTTGGTAAAATAGCAGGAAATTATTTAACAGTTCAATTGTTTAATTATCACTAGGGCTCAGGTAAGGGAATATCTTACTGTGTATTTGGAGCATTCTGTTAGCTTCTTTGCACTTCCTCCTTTCATAGGAGATAGAGACACCCCTGGCATGAATTTTCTATCCAAATGATCCGTCCCTTCTTTTCTCCCCATTATCTGTGAGTTTTATAATAATAGGTTGTAGAAGAGTCATGGTAGGGGAAAAAATGAGTGGCAGAGAAAATAAACTTCACCAGTTTTACCACAAGCAAGTACTTTAGTGACTTAAGACATAAAGAACAAAAAATAATTTAGAAAGAAGTGGTACTCCTGAGATCTCCATAGCTTAAGAGAATTTCTACAGTGACAAAATGAAGTGTATTATTTGCAATTTTCTGAAAATATGTAATCTACTTGTTTAATTTTAAAACTTATATATGGAAATCCAAAGAGATTAAATCTAGCATTCCAATGATTGACAAATGCATGTCTCTCCAACATGAGAAGTTATCATCCAGCTAATGGTCAGGGTATTTCCCACTCTCAACAAATGATGAACAACTCAAAACACATGCCCACTTCTTTGTAGCATTCTAAGAAGCCCTGGAGGAAACATCAGAAAAGCTGTCTTCAGCATTATTCTAAAATGACCCTATTTTTTTAATTAAAGAAACACGTGGTTTTAAAATATATTAATGAGACTCTAATAGTCATGTAATTCCAATATTTTCCCAAAAGTGTCAATTGGTACAAACATGAAATGGAGTAAATAAAGTTAATAAAAAAGAAGTTATCATTTTTAAGGTATTATGCATATTTTATGGGGAAAAAAGCTGTTAAAAGCCAATGCTAATTATCCAAATCAAATTTTCTTGCGCTAAACCCTTTTGTGAGTTATCCTATAGTTCAAGAATTTTCAATCATGGCTTTATATAAAAAACTTCTAGAAGCTTTAAAAAACAAAATAGAACAATGCCAAGGCTCCATTCCTAATCAATTAAATCAAAATATCTAGGACTGGGACTTGGAAATCAGCATTTTAAAAAATTCTGTGATTCCAATATGGCTGCCATGTTGTCTGTCATAGTAATGTTGGAAATGCTAGTAATTTTCTTTTGATAATTGATTATATTTACCCAGTGAATCTTTACATGTATATGAAAAAGAATGCTTACCTATTTTTAGCAGAATTATTTTATTACAAGTGTTTGCTTTGGTTATTTTTTGTTTGAATTTAACTCGTATATTTGGTCATTTTTCAAATCAAACCTATAAATCAAGAAAAAATGGAAATGGACATTGCAATCTACAGATCCAGTGTAAACTCCACTATCTCTTCCATGAAAAATATTTGTAACTTTGAGCAAGTTACTTAATTACCGTAAAATGAAGCTAATAGTACTTAGCTTCACAGGTCTGTTGTAATGTTTAAAAGAATATATATATCACAACAGTACTTAACAAGTAAATTGTGCTGAGCAGTTACAGCTGCAAATCTACTTCATCCTAGCTAAACAACTCGAATATCATTTTTTAGCCATTATTTACCCAGAACTCAGGACCAATTATTCTGTCTCTCAAGGATAAAATAATGAGAAAAAAAGAAAAGTTGAATTGATTGATGACGATGAATGGTAGAAGCTCTACTAATAAATTCAGTAGACACTCCTATTGCCTTATCAAGGTGAATCTTGCTAGTGCTTCCACCCAAAATGGTATGTCCTTCAGGAAAAATTTTTATTGTTTGATTTTAGTGAAGTTCAGAATTTGGAAGTTATGTTCACTTTATCTCAGAGATATGAAAAGTGTTCAGATAGATATCTCTCAGCACTGGGAAGGAATACATGTCTAAATTTCTTCCTCCTGTATCCTGCCCCCTCCCATTCTCCCCCTTGCTCAAATTCCTTTATGAGTTAGACACAAGTAGCAGTTTCTTGGGCAACCTACGTATGTGTGGTACATTCTAAATTCTGAAGAACTGATTAGACATCTAGAATCCTTATTAAAATAGGAAATATAAACCTAAAATAGCTATAAACCACTCTCTGTTTTATAGCCTTGACCTGATTCTATTTTTTTAATGTACTGTATTGTTACTTTTATATTCAAAGGTAACTTCTTTTTTTACCACTCCATGAGTAATATTTTTGGCAGATATATTTAATTGCCATATTTTAAAAATTTATATTCAGAACTTTCTCCATCAAGTTTACCAGATAGTTTGTTCAGCTTGTTTTTGGTCAAATCAAAACCTAAGAATTTTTCAGTAGTAGGTAAGAGAGCCCAGTTAAATATCTCATGTTCATCTTTAGCTCTGTAATTACCTATTATTTTCACCGAACAAATTTCATTACATTTCCTGAATGTAATGGTCTAGAAAAAGGACTCTATTCCAAAACACTAATATGGTATATACTTGGATATGACCTAAATAAGCAGTTCTGTCTTGATTCTCATACCTTAAAAATTAGTATTTCTGAGAACTCACTCTGTAAATCAGACAGGCTGATTCTATCAATCATATATATTTTACTCATGTTTATGATATCTTGTCAAAGTTCTGTAATAAACCTGAATTGAAATGAAGACCTGTTTTAAGCAGACAAGGATGCAGTAAATGGAAACACAGTCTTCTATCCCTGAGCCCACAAACCTATTTCTACTAATGCAGGCTAGGAGTGTCTCCTAATAGACACACACAGGAAAAGAGAGAAATAATGCAGCACTGTAAACCCTCATTAGAGGAACAGCATGACTTCATTTGGTCACCGAGAAGGTACATCAAGATCTGGAATTGTTGACTCTAGGAGAGAAAAGGTTTTATCTGCCAAGCTTGGGGTATCCTGCACTCAGTGTAACAACATGGGTAAATCCTGACTTATAACTCTAATGGTAGGGACTTCACACATCAATATTTAATCAGGTTTTAAAATGGCTCTATTCAGAGCTAACAGCATAAGAGACAATTTAGTCGAAGCAACATAAAGGCAACATTAGTGCACACAACCTTTAAAACTGCAGCATTTGTTAACAATGACATTCTACATTATAAAATTGTTCTAAAATTCTGTTTTCTCCAACACATATCTGAAATTTAGGTTTGACTTTTTTCCTGTCTTAGACAAGTTTTTATGCTTCTACTAAGGCCATTTTACTCTGCTTTTGTGCTGTTTCAGTGGGTTATTAGAAATACTTGTAAAATCAGCAAGGTAAAACCTTAGAAAAGGAAGATTGTTTGCTAGTCCTTTACAAATTAAGAAATGATATAACAAAATGTAACATCTGCTGTAAACAGTTTTCCCCTATTTCTTAAATGATATTTTAATAATAATTTTGGGGTATTAAAACATCAAAAACATTTCAAGAAGATTTACAAGCCATGCACTAAAAGTAGGTGCTGCTTGTGACCAGCCAAACAGAGAATGTGTGGCCTAATGATATCCCAGATAAGTCTTGGAATCAGGGCATAATGTTTTCTGAGCCAAAAGTCTAAGCTGTGATATCTAAAGATTAAATAAAATAAACATTCATTCTTAACATAATTTAAATATTGTTGTATTTTATTTGCCTATTTGCATGTTGGTCACCCTCATTAGTCTATGAGCTCTTTGGAGACATTAAATGTCTTTTTAATTAATGAAAANTTTTTTTTTTTTTTTTTTTTTGATGTGGAGCCTTGCTCTGTCACCAGGCTGGAGTGCAGTGGCTCCATCTCGGCTCACTGGAAACTCCGTCTCCCTGGTTCAAGCGAATCCCCTGCCTCAGCCTCCTGAGTAGCTGGGACTATAGGCGCGCGCCACTACATCTCTATTTTAGTAGAGACGGGGTTTCACCATGTTGGCCAGGATGGTCTCGATCTCCTGACCTTGTGATCCACCCGCCTTGGGCTTCCGAAGTACTAGAATTACAGGCATGAGCCACCACACCTGGCCTAAATTGTATCTTGAACTTGAGACATAGTTGGACATTAATATAAAGACCAAGGTGCATTTGTCTCAGAAATATAAAACTAATTTACCATTTAAAAAGTCAAGCAATGTGATTAATATATTAATATATTTTAAAAGAATATAATCTCAAGAGTTATAAAAATGGTAAATTCAACTTCATTATTGATTTAAAATTTCTTAAATAATAAAATAAAATTTTCTTACCCTCATTAAGGTTACCTACAAAAATATCTATAGTATATTTCACACATAACTGTGAAATATTAAAAATGCTTCAGCCAGGTACAGTGGCTTACGCCTGTAATCTCAACACTAGGATGCCAAGATGGGAGAATTTCTTGAATCCAAGAATTCAAGATTTCAGTTAGCTATCATCACTCCACTGTACTCGTGACTAGGCCCTGTCTCTAAAATTTAAACAAAACAAAACAAAAAACAGTTAATTGAGCTTGGGAACAAGAGGGTGCCTGCTGTTGCCACTTTTATTCAATCCTGAACTGGAGTTCTCATCTAGGAATAACTCAAGGAAAAAGAAACCAACATTAAAAAAATTAGAATGGGAACCAATGCTATGGATAATTCACACCTAAGACTATCTACACAGAAAATCCTAAAATGTCAAAAGATAAATTACGAGAATTAATATGATAGCATAGCAATTTTCCAGGTAAAAAATCAATATAAAAACTCAGTTACATTCCATAAATCAGCAACAAATAGTAAGTGAAAAGCCTTAAAAGAGGGCATTTAAAATAACATTAAAAATATAGAGAACCTGGAAATATGATCGACCAAATGAGTCGAAAACTTCATAAAGAAATTATATACTTTTATGAAAAGCAATTTTAAAGACAAATACAGGATGAACAATACCACAGCTGTGGAAACTCTGTATTAAGAAGACACTGATTCTTTCCAAATTGTTATATGGATTTAATGGCAACAACAGTCAAAATACTCTTAAAGAAGGCCAAGATGGGAACACCAATCTTCCACCTTATTTGATGGCTTATTATAAATCAATAGAAAAAAAGGCAGTGGCAAATTGCTGAAGGGAAAGAAAAATGAACCAATGAAAAGAAAATGTCTAGAGGCGACACATAGTATAAATGGATACCTGTCATTCAAAAAAATAAGTAGTGCAGATCACTGGGGGGAAAGGATAGACTTTTCATTGGTTCTGGGACAATGTTTTCTCCATATAGAAAAAAATGAATCTAGATTGTTATCACATACTTGTCAAAATCAACCTGAAGTTGATTAAAGGCCCAACTGTAAAAGGGCAAAACTATGAAATATTTTTAAAGTAATATATCTTTATGACCACAGCTTCAAAAATATTGTTACAAGAAAAAGATTGGTAAATTTGGCAATATTTTGTTAAGAACCTATGTTCAACAACAGATACTAAAAAGAGCGTGAAAACATAAGCCAGAAATTATTTGGGATATTTTAATACATATAACAAAATCAGTACAATAAAGCTCATGTTCTGATAGAAAAATGGGTAAAACCCTTGAACCAGTCAATAAAACCTAAAAAGCTAACAAAGAGGGAAAATGCTTAGTCTCATTTATAATCAGAGACATGCAAATTAAATACATAATGAATTGACATTTCACACTCACCACTTTGATCAAAATTGAGATGACTGAGCAATCAGTTAACATGCAACCTTGCATTTGCTTCCTTTTCTTCCCAGCCTCATTTCCCTCTCTTCCTTACCCTTCTGCTTAGCACTGATTCCCTCCCCATCAAAATAGCATTTGCCAGATAAACTTTTCCTCAGTATTTGTTTTCTAAAGAGTCCATGCTGTGATATCCTCTGCCACTTTTGAAAGTAAAGGCTTAAGAAAGAATTCCCTTTCCTTTTTTGGTTGCTACTGATAAATTTTGCTTTTTCCCATTTTTAAAAATTTCATTAATTACTGGAGATTCTGAGTATAGTTTTATTTTGCCATTATCACCTGGAAATCTCTGATTATATTTGGCTATATGTTTATATGTTGATCACCTTCACTGGACTGTCAGCTTTCTAGAGACAGCTGTCTTTTAGGTGTATACATCCTGCCCCATTGATAGAGAGGGTAGATGGGTGGTGTGTAGCATCTTGTACTGTGCATAACAGATAGAAAATGATCAAGAAGTATTTTCCAAATGAATGATTCTTTAGCAAGCGTATAAAGGATTCTTACACAGAGCACAATAACTAGGAAATTATCTCCCATTCCTACAAATAGCTGAATGAGGGGAAATAGGTGTATAGTACGCAAAGATTAGGTTAAGCATAAGAAAAATATTACCAGACCAAATAATGATTTTCTTCCGGAAAATTTTAAAGAATAGAAGACTTTCCAACTGTAGAAAAAAATTAGAGCATTGTCATTGCTAAGTAGGAAAAAATGCTAGGTACCATTAATGTTTCCTTCCTGCTGTAAGAATCTTTGCTCCTGCATACACAGAGAAGGGAATAAAGGTTTTATCCACTGTTGACAGAACCTGGAACATTCTGGAAAGGAGAAATTAGGACACGAAGGGACTTCTCCCTCTAAATTAACTGAGTGTTGAAACAAATAAGATAAAGGACTGGAGATTAATCCTTGCTTCCTCAAAACTATTCACAGTAGGGATTAACCCATCCCCTTCTGCTTTGCCATTTCTTTCAGAAGTGAAAGAAATGTAAATAATCAAGAATAGTGCCTTGTACCCTGTGGGCACAGCACCTTCCAAAATATATGAATTTTTTGTAATATCATAACGAATCACACACACAAAAATACAATACCTATCTCTGAAACATATTTGCATTACATAGCTAAAGCATGATGAGTAAGAAAAACATTGCTGCATAAAAGTCTAAAACATGAAAAGTAGGAGAATGATTCAGAAAGGTTATAAAAGATACATTCTGTAAGAACAGATCCTTCAAAGTCCTTACAAAAAGAAAGCTATTTTTAAATGTAGCAACTTTTATCATTTTATTTAAGTTTAGAGAAAACTTTGCCTTTGATTGAAAAATTATTTTTCCCTATGCCTTAGGCTGTATAGAATATTAACTCAGCAATCGATAGTTACTGTAAAGCAAAGGGAAGCCTGAAAAGGATTCGTCTTTTTGTCCTACTTTATAATCTTCTGCATTATTTGAATAAAATAAAATGGCAATGAGTTTGAGAGGTTTTCAAACTGACTACAGATTGCAGACAAATGCAAGACTGGCATGTGTGTACCTCTCTGCCAGCTTGTGTTAAATTCTGTCAAACAAACTCCAAAGATGAAAATTCTGTTTCAGGGGTCAGCTTTAAACCTGAACTCTTACTAATGTGGCATTTCTACTCACCTTGGACCTCCAGATCGAAGTCCACTGGTGAATACACTGCGCTATGAGCAGCATAGAATGCTGGTAAAAGCCCGGATCTGCATAGATCTGAGCTTCAGTCATGGCACAGCCATTTACCAACACTGTGACCTTGAGTAAAGTACTTCATGAGCTTCAGTTTCTTTACATGGAAAATGGTTCTAGCAATTCTTACTTCAGTGGTATTTTGTGAGAATTAAATGAAACAATTAGTATAAATAATAGGTCTTTTCATATTATTACTGAATGGTTTATATTATTAATAAACATTATATTTGTATTAAAGATAAATAGTAATATGAATTTTTATATGACATAAAATATTTTCTAATTTACAGTCTTGTACAATGTAGGCCTTTTAAATACAGTTTCAACTTACCTACTAGGACTCTATTTATTTGTTTATCCTAAAATTATAAAGTCTAACCTCAAGGCATTTATTGCAACTTGAAGGGAAGTTGCTGTGCACATGTAGCTCGAGAACTAATAAGATCAGTCCTGGAGCGACATAAATCTGTACCAGCAAGTAAACTGTAGCATGAAGAAATCATTTAGGAAATTGTTAACTTGTGTTTCATTTTAGCAGTATGTTTTCTCTCCATTGTTTCAAGATGCCCCCTTTATTTCAACAGGTGTTTGTGAAGGCTTTCTGAAAAGCAGTAGGTCTCAGCAGCCTAATTTATTTCCAAGTTTTACCTCCAGAAATCTAATCTTTTAAAGGAAATTATGTGAGGGGGTAAAAGAAAGGTGTCTGTGGGCCGGGCGCGGTGGCTCGCGCCTATAATTCCAGCACTTTGGGAGGCCAAGGCGGGTGGATCATGAGGTCAAGAGATCGAGACCATCCTGGCCAACATGTTGAAACTCCGTCTCTACTAAAAATACAAAAAATTAGCTGGGCATGGTGGCGCGTGCCTGTAATCCCAGCTACTTGGGTGACTGAGGCAGGAGAATTGCTTGAACCTAGGAGCAGAGATTGCGCTGAGCCAAGATTGCGCCACTGCACTCCAGCCTGGGCAACAAGAGCAAAACTCAGTCTCAAAAAAAAAAGAAACAGAAAAAAGAAAGGTGCTTGTATATGAAGGCAATGAGGGAAAAAAGGCAAATTCACCAAAGCTAGAGTAGGGGATATTAGTTTTAAGGTACTAGGAGGGGAGAGAGATTTGGTGCTCAGCCTTGAGTCTACACTCAAATACCCTAGAGGAAAAAAAAAAAAGACATTTAAAGGAAAATGAGTATGAAGAGCACCTCAGGGGGCAATCTCTATCTGCAGACTCCAAAGTTCCTGAGCCCTGCAAAGATCGCCCACATGCGTGCAAAGAAATAATAGAACAACCGGCCTTTCGTCTCCACAGAAAAAAAAGACCAAAACATCTTTCTCAAATAGCTTTCCTCTGCCTGAAACACTTAGGGTTTTTGAATGACACTGAGATTAGAAAGGTCACTGAGAAAGGGTTTTCCACCTGAGAAGGGGGCTAACATTTGATTTGTTTTAAAGGAAATAAAGTAATGCAATACTTCCCATATAGCCATGATTTAGATTAAAATGGAGTTGTAAGGAATCCACAGAGTTTAATGAGTGAGAAGGTGATCAGACTTAGTAGGAAAAGACTGAGGAGGAGTTTGGTAAAAATTATCAAATCCAAATAATGTGGTAATCTGGTTGAGAAAAGCTTTGTGCACAATTTGGAACCAAAGTAAGAATGAAGTCTACTGAGTCAAAATTAAACAAAACAAGACTAGATGGTAATAAAGCTTTGCGGTCATAGTGTAGTATGTAGAACAATACTTTTCAAAATTGTTTATACCCAAGCCTTGGAATCTGTGAATGTTAACTCTATGGCAAAAGGAATTTTGCAGATGTGATAAAGATTAAGAACTTTGATAAACACTGCATGTTCTCATTCATGTACTAAAGCTAAGTAAAGGTTGATTTCACAGAAGTAAAAAGTAAAACAGAAGTTAGTAGAGGCTGAGAAGAGAAGGAGGAAGTGGGGGATAGGGAGGGATTTGTTAAAGGACACAAAATTACAGCTAGATAGGAGGAATGGGTCCTAGTGTTTCATAACACTGTAAGATGACTAGAGTTAACAATAATATATTATATATTTTCAAACAGCTGGAAAGGCATATTGAGTGTTTCCGATACAAAGAAATGATTACATGTTTGAGATGATGGATATGCTAATTATGCTGATCTAATCACTACACATTGTAGGTATGAAAACATCACTTTATACCCTATAAATAAGTACAATTATTACATGTCAATTAAAAAAATTAACACCTTTGAGATAGGAAGAATATACTGTATTATCCAGGTGGGTCCAATCCAAAAACATGAATCCTTAAAAGAATGAAACCTTTCCCAGTTGCGTTCAGAAAGATGTAAAGCTGGAAGAAGGTCAGAGAGAGATACAGAAAACATTGCTGGCATTGAATACAGAGGAAAGGGGCCATGAGCAAAGGAATGCGGGAGCTGGAAAGGAGAGTAAAGCGTTTCTCCCCTAAAGCTTCCAGAAAGGAAGACAGTTCTCCCAATACTTTGATTTTCACCCAGTGAGCCCCGTGTTAGATTCCTAACTTGTACAACTGTATGATGATAATAAATTCATGATGTTTCTCAGCCACTACATTTTTGGTAATTTGCTATGGCAGCAACAGGAAACTAACCTGCATGATTAACCTGCAAGAGTTCTAAGTATTCCTGCTGATGTAATCCCTACTCATTCCCACTAATGAGTTCTAAGTATTCCTACTGCGTAATCTCTAAGAATTCTAAGTATTCTTACTGAAAGCATGGTATCAATTATGGAGCAAGTGAGAAGTAGCTTGTGGTTGCCCCCTCTCAGAGTTAGGAAGCACCCTGAGTTCTGAAGTGAAAAAGAACCTGGATGACATTGTGCTAACTGAAATGACAGGCACAGGAAAATAAATACCACATGATTTCACTTTAAAGTGGAATCTTAAAATGTCAAATTCATAGAAGCAGAGAGTAGAATAGTGATTCCCAGGGACTGGTGGGGAATTGAGATGTTTTTCAAATGATACAAAATTTTAGTTAGACAAGAAGAATAAATTCAGGAGATCTATTGTAGAGCATGCTGAATATAAATCTACTTGAAATTACTGAGATATTTTAAATGTTTTAATTATAAAAAAAATAAGTATGTGAGGTAATGGATATGTTAATTACTGTGACTTAGTTATTCCACAATGTATAGATGTATCAAAACATCATGTTTTGTACCATAAACATATGCTATTTTAAGTTGTCCATTAAAAATTTGATAAAAAGCTCTGCATTCAGTGTAACTTTTTAAAGACTAGTTTGCTAAACATACAAAGACGTACTATTTTCTCTGGCTTTTAATACTATTACCTCAAACAGGTATCCCTTATTTTACTGCATATTGCTTTGTAGATGCTGCATTTTTTACAAATTGAAGGTTTATGGCCACTCTGCATGGAGCAAGCCTGCTGGCGCTATTTTTCCAACAGCATGTGCGCACGTCATGTCTCTGTCACATTTTGGTAATTCTCACAATATTTCAAACATTTTCATTATTATTACATCTGTTATGGTGATTTGTGATCAGGGATCTTTGATGTTCGTACTGTAATTATTTGGGATTGCCACGAGCTGTGACCATATAAGACAGCAAACTTATTCAATAAATGTTGTGGATGTTCTGACCCGCTGACCAGCTATTCCCCCTTCTCTCTCCTTCCCATTAGGTCTCCCTATTCCTTGAGACACAACAATATTGATGTTTGGCAAATTAATGGCCCTACAATGGCCTCTAAATGTTCAAGTGGAAGGAAGAGTCACATCCCTCATTTTAAATCAAAAGCTGGAAATGACTTAGTTTAGTGAGGAACGCAAGTCAAATACCGATACAGGCCAAAAGCTCGGCCTCTTTTGCCAAACAGTTAGCCAAGGTGTAAATGCAAAGGAAAAGTTCATGAAGGAAATTAAAATTTCTACTCCAGTGAACACATGAATGATAAGAAAGCGAAATAGCCTTACTGTTGATATTTGAGAATGTTTGAGAAATCTGGATAGAAGATCAAACCAGCCACAACATTTCCTTAAGCCAAAGCCTATTCCAGAGCAAGGCCCTAACTCTTCAATTCTCTGAAGGCTGAGAGAGGTGAAGAAGCTGCAGAAGAAAAGTTTGAAACCAGCAGAGTCTGGTTCATGAGGCTTAAGGAAATAAGTAATCTTCATAACATAAAAGTATAAGGTGAAGTATCAGGTGCTGATGGAGAAGCTGCAGCAAGTTACGCAGAAGATATACTTAAGGTAATTGATAAAGGTAGATTCATCAAACAGTAGATTTTCAGTCTTCTATTTTCCAATTTTCTATTGAAACAAGATGTTATCTAGGACTTTCATAGCTAAAGAGGAGAAGTCAATACTTGGCTTAGAAGCTTCAAAGGACAGGCTGACTCTTGTTAGGACTTAATGCAGCTGGAGAGTTTAAGTTAAAGCTAATGTTCATTTCCCATTTCAAAAATCCTAGGGCCCTTAAGAATTTGGCTAAATCTACTCTATGCTAAATCTGCTCTGTAAATGCAACAACAAAGCCTGGATGACAGCACATCTGTTTACAACATGACTTACTATTTTAAACTCATTGTTGAGACCAACTTCTCAGAAAAAAAGATTTCTTTCAAAATATTGCTCCTCGTTGATAATGCATCTGGTCACCCAAGACCTCTGATGAAGATATACAAGATGAATGTTGTTTCATGCCTGCTAACACAACAGCTATTCTTAAGCCCATGGATTAAGAACTCATTTTAACTCTCAAATCTTCTTACTGTAGAAGTACATTTCATAGTTACAGCTGCTATAAATTGTGATTCCTCTGATGGATCTGGGCAAAGTAAATTGAAAGGCATTTGGAAAGGATTCACCATTCTAGATGCCATTAAGAATATTAGTGATTCATGGGGAAAGGTCAAGATATCAACATTAACCGGAGTTTGGAATAAGTTGATTCCAATCCTCACAGATGACTTTGAGGGGTTCAAGACATCAGTGGCAGAAATAACTGCAGATGTGGTGCTAATAATGAGAACTAGAATGAGAAGTGGAGCCTGAAGATGTGACTGAATTGTTGCAATCTCATGATCAAACTTGAATGGATGAGATTTGATTCTTATGGATGAGCAAAAAAAGTGATTTCTTGAAATGTAATCTACTCTTGGTGAAGGTGTTTGGAACATTGTTGGCATGACAGGAAAGCACTGAGAATAATTACTACATAAACCTAGTTAATAAAGCAGTAGCAGGGTTTCAGAGGGTTGATTACTCCAATTTTGAAAGAAGTTTTAGTGTGGGTAAAATGCTATCAAATAGTATCACAGGTTACAGAGAAATCTTTTGTGAAAGGAAGAGTGAATTAATATGACAAACTTCACTGTTGTCTCATTTAAGGCATTGCCATAGCCACTCCAACCTTCAGCAACCACCTTCCTGATCAGTCAACAGCCATCAACATTGAAGCAAGATCAGCAAAAAGATTATAACTCGGTGAAGGTTCAGATGATAGCATTTTTTTTAGCAATAAAGTATTTTTAATTAACAATTTACATTTTTGAGACATAATACTATTGCATACTTAACCTATAGTGTAGTATAAACATAACTTTGGTTTTCTCTGGAAAACAAAAAAAGTTCACGTGGCTCTCTGTATTGTGATATTTGCTTTATTGCAGTGGCTTGGAACCTAACCCACAATATCTCCAAGGCCTACCTGTATTTTATGAACTGTTGCTTAGTATATGTCCAGTGTCCCTAACTGCTGCATTTTTTTTGAAGTTGAAATTCAACTCCTCTTCATAGTAACTCCCCATTCTCCATCTCTGTGCTAAACACCTGGAGTGAGTTGAATGTATATTCGATTACACATGGGATGAAATAATATTTCTCTAGGATCTTAATCACACTAATAGCATTCTACTATATACAAGGTTTTAAAATATGAAGACATTTCTTATCATATATTTTCAACAGTTCTCAAGATTACTATGGGTATAAAAACTGCAACGTGGGAAAAGAGAGGCCACGGAAAGACCAAGATGAAAAGGGTATGTTAGGCTGGATATGGTGGCTCACACCTGTAATCCCAGCAGGTAGGGTGGGTGAGTCTCAGTTGGGTGGATCTCTTGAGCCTAGGAGTTCTAGACCAGCCTGGGCAGTAGGGTGAAACCCTGTCTCTATAAAAAAAAAAAAAAATACAAAAGTTAGCTAGGTGTGGTGGCATATGGGCCTGTGAGCCTGTGGGCCTGTGGTCCCAGCTACTCAGGAGGCTGAGGTGGGAAGATTATTTGAGCTCAGGAAATTGAGGCTGCAGTGAGCTATGATCATGCCACTGCACTCCAGCCTGTANTAAAGGATGTTCTAGAAGGGGGGTTATGTGGTGAGAAACAAAAGTAGAACTCCTGCTATGGAGTATAGATGCCTGGATTAGATTAAGCTACCCTGCTGCTACCTACAATATTGGAGCCTCAAAATAAGCTCCCTCACCCACTCCCCCCCTTTTCTTGGGATGGAGCCTTGCCCTGTCCCCCAGGCTGGAGTGCAAAGGCACGATTTTGGCTCACTACAATCTCCGTCCCCTGGGGTCAAATGACTCTCCTGTCTCAGCCTCCCCAGTAGCTAGGATTACAGACATGCATCACCATGCCCAGCTAACTTTCTTTATACTTACAGTAGAGACAGGGTTTTTCCATATTGGTCAGGCTGGTCTTGAACTCCTGACCTCAGGTGATCCACCAGCCTTGGCCTCCCAAAGTGCTAGAATTACAGACGTGAGCCACTGAGCCTGGCCCCAGTAAGCCCGTTTTTAACAAGTTTGCAAATAATTTAACTCAGTAAACTTGTCAAACTTGTTTTATTACCCACCCTTTAAAAAAAAAAAAAAAAAGATATGTTCTGTGCTAAAAGCCATAAAACATTCAGCATTGAAGCAAAAGTTGCAACCTCTGGTCAAACGCTTGTCTTTCAACAGACCCACTCTTACATTGCAGTGGAAGAGGTCAAGTAGTGTGTGTGCCTAGAGATGATATACCTCCAGCAGCTCTGCTTCTAGGAAGGCATGATCTATGGACACGTGCCTAATATTCAAACAAGGGTAGCAGAATTCCGAAAGCCTCTCATCTACATATCTCTGTTGTACCTAGATCCAAAGATTCCCAATGTTAAATCATATCTCTCAAAACATATCCAATACATATCACAAAAGCTTGATCTAAAACAAGTCTATTCAAAGGCATCTCTTGATACACCACTTTTAATGTGTTCCATTGTAGGGATTCACACTGGAAGCTGCCCTCCCCTTATTTTTCTGTAATTTCTTGGCCTTTTTCCTCGGAATCTTGAATTTCAGATTTTATGACTTTTTAAACTCCATTTTGTTCAACACAGCAACAAGGATTACAGTCTCATAGACAAGGAAATCTAATTCTAATACTAGTTTTATTGCCTTGAAATGTTTCCCTCTCTTTTAGATATGTATCAGTAAAATTGAGACATTAATATCATTTTAAGCTGAATTTATGATACATTTTGAAGACATATAAGATCATAAATGCCAAACAGCTCATCTCCTGGAAAGGGGTGAAGGGAGAATTTTGTCCATTTCAAGCATTACTGTTTCTACCATAAACTTTTCCCCCAATCTGTTAAAATTTAGAAGAGAACATATTTCTAAAGAGCTATAGGGCCTCTTGACATTTGACTTCCAAATCTACATATTTGAGAATAAGTCTATTGAAACTCTCCATGATTTTTGATATGTAAAGAACACCTGAATCACCTTACCTTGGCTATCAGTTATGGCTTAAATTTAACTACATACTTGGTTCATGTTAAAGCCATTTGTAGTACATGTAAAACCATGTCACAGGAATCTAGACATTGTGTAATAATTTTCTTACCCCCAGCAGATGAAGGCAGCTACCTCATCATATTATTCCACTTCTGTGAAAATATTTTCCCACTAACTATATCATAATAGAGCCACCCTGATCAGCCAGGAAGAAAAAAGTTACAAATGTAGATAATTACCCACTGAAATACAGTGGGTAATTATAGAACTCCTGTACTTTAACCAGAATGTAACTCCTAATTATCTCAAATGCCTAACTTTATACAATCAGAAACAGTTACCAATCAAAGAGATTACACAAAACAGTAAAAACCTAAGGTTGTTGAATTGTAAAAGAGATAAAAAGAAATTTAATATTGTTTAAAAATAGCACAGGGAATAAAGAATATTCATCGGATGCTGCGTCAGGCCTTCATAGTCTTTAGGCTCAGTATCTTTGTAACACTCACCCTGACTGCAAAAAGATTTCTTCAGAACTTTTTACAATAATCTGTTTTAGAAATAATGCATCTGAGGGCTTAACTGGCTCTGTTTCTTTCTTTCATGTTCCAAGTTGGCATTAACATCCTCTTCTTTGACTCATTCTCTCTCCTTTTTTTTTTTTTTTTTTTTTTTTTTTTTTTTTTTTTTTTTTTTTTTTTTTTTTTATCGCATGGTTATAGATTTGTTCCTTAAAAGAATATAAACCAGAAACAAGGTGGCTAAGAACCAGACCATCGGTTATGAAAGAATTATTCCAGTCAGGGCAAAAATGAGGACTTGCTTTGATAGACAATTCTGTCTTCATATTCTGGAGAATGAAGACAAGAATTGTTGTAATAACCATCAGCCATATTAGTTGCTTATTTGTGGTGTTTTTCCAGGTATTTGGAGTTACATGCAAGTCCACCCAAATTGTTTATAATAGATACAGTCATAGCTATCTTATGTACATTTACTGCATGTCAATCACTCACTTTATTTACATGTAATGTTGTAAATGTAAATGGTATTAATACTCCATTTAACTTAACTTGCAAATGGTATTCATATTCCCTATTGTACAGTCAAAAGAAGTGAAAGACCTTCTCTGAATTTATGAGCCAAGAAAGTGCTTGAGCCAGGACTGAGAGCCACTGTGACACTAATGCCCACGCTTGTTCTTTGCATCATGTTGTCATGTTCCTGTGTCATGCAAGCTGACTTTCTGGGTGAACGTTTCTATACCACTGTGTACCATAGGACACAGATGTCTTATTGCTGAAGTTATTGTGTGTGACTTCATGGACTCCCTGACATTTTGATCAAATGCAGTTCAGAGAGCAACACTGACATTTTCATTTCCAAAAACCTAACTTTCCTTATCTCTATTCTTCCTCATTCTTTGCTTCAATAATGCAAACTTCAAATGAATTCTCAATACCACCTGAGAATCCCACTATGCTTCTTTCAAAAATTCACTTTGTCATCCTCTGATTGTGGCATATCTCCTTCATATTTTTCTCTATCTTCAAATGTCTTACTCCCCAAATTCAATCACATTTCCCATAGCACTCCCACCAATGAACGAATATTAAAAACTGAATCCTTCCATCTATATGAATTTGTACACGTTTTCTTCTTCTTCCAGCAACAATAAGAACCTCCGTCTCTACTTCCTCGTCTTTCTTTCACTTTCCAACTGACTTCAGTTTGATATCCATTCCCACTACTCCACTGAAACTAACATTGTCAATCTTTATATTGCTGAACTCTACACACAGCCTCCACTCATTGTATTTGACTATTTGGCAGCATCTGATAGAAATGACTACGCAGTCTTCTCAGCTGAGTCACATATTCCTGCCATTCTTCCTCCCTATCCAACTGCTTCAATTTGGTTTTCTTAGCTGTATATTTTATTCTTTACAAAATCTTACCGTTGGAGTGCAGGTTCACTTAGATCTCAGAGTTGGGAGGCCCACTTGTTGATTTAACTTTTTATACTCTGTCATTCTTAGTATATTGAATCATCCTTCCCTGTGGGTTTAAATGCCATTTTTATGTATCTAATTCCCAGTGTTTTTTTTTTTTTTTTTTTCTCAAACCCATATGACTTCTCTCCAGACTTACATATTTTGCTTCCTACTTGATATTTTCATTTAGATATTTCAGACAAAGATAAAAGAGGAAATAACTATTGCACACCATTTCTTTTGCCTAATAAATAAGGGGTCAGTGTCTCCAGGATTCAAGGAAGGTAAGCAGGTCTTTACGGACCACCGGTTCTCTGAACTGAATTTTATCCTATTTGCTTTTCTCTTTTTTTAAGGCTTCAGTGGGAACTCAATCACCACAGTTGAAATGGCTATAATTGCAAAGGAAATGTAAATGAAGGACTATAAACACTCAAAGTTGAAATCCTCAGCCAAGGGTAAGCCTGTTTTACTCTGACTGCAAAACTCTACTTCTCAATTGAATTTTCACAACTTTTCCATCTTGTAGCATTTTTGATTGTAGATTAGTTACAGAAATAGCAAAAAGTGTGGAAACTATAAAGTGAACATGCCTTGTAGCCAAAGGGAAGAATTTAGTCATCTAAGAGTCAGTTGCAACATCAGAACCTGCCTGCTTGGAAGAATAGTCTATGAAGAGACTCTCTGACTCTTTCCTAGGCAAGTAAGGACACATTCTTCAGACATTCCAAGGCCTTCCCACTGAAGGAGTGCAGTAGGAACTCATACATATTCTTAGTTTTCAGGATTATTTTTAGATTGGCAAGCTACGGACTACTTATTTCTACATTGGTGAGTTTATATTTTCCTAAGACAAACTGACAGCAGTAAGGAGACTTCCTTATAGGACGTGAAGATGCTTCAAAACCATTTGGCATTTTCAGTGTATTTACCAGGTACATAAGGTGGGTAGTTTAGAGTATTCTCTTCACATCTTGGTTGCTGGCCTGTCCCAAAATTGACTGGTTCATTTATATCCTTACATAAAAATAGAAACTCAATAAGTAATAATGGGAACAGTTTTCTTATTTTCCATCGAGGTAGCAGAACACAAAGACCATCATTCAACAGATATATTTTGAGTATCTAAATGTGTGAGATGGTAAGTTTTTACAAATTTTAGTTAAGGAACACTCTTTGAAACATGATACCAAAGGCAAAGAAGAAAACCGATTTGGCTATGAAAAAATTTAAAACTATTTATCAAAAGTCAGAACAAACTGCTTAAAAACCAGAATTAATATTTTGCAAATCTATTAGAAAAGAAAGAATTCCACAGTAGGAAACTGACAAAAAGTGTAGTGATTTTTCACAGTGAAACAGAAGCAGCAAGAAACATTATGAAAAAAATACTTAACCTTGTTCATAAGAGAAAAGCTGCAATTAAGACAAGAAAATACCTTCCACATTTTTGGTTGCCTATGTTGGTCAATGAGTAAATGGGAAGAGTTCAAATTGGTACATTTTGAGGACATTGAGAAAATAACTTCATAGATTTGGGATGTATACTTTTAAATATAATTATTTCATTAAAATACCTTATATGGAAATACAAGAATATATATATATATATAATACTCTGTAATAAAATGTTTACTGCAACATTCATATTAATAGTATAACATTAAGATACTAGAAACAAGAAAATGTTCATTATTAGGGATTGGTTAAACTAGTTTTCTTACGTGAGAACAATGGAATGTCTTGTAAATAAAAAGATAAGGTATCGTAACATGAAAATATATATGTATAATATTGTTACAGTTTTAAAGGTTTAAATGACATATAGTTTATTTCCTATTTACAAATATAATCACATATATTTAAAATCTGAAGGAATATTCACTATAATGATAAAAGTGATATTTTAGAGAGTTGTGGATAAAGAAGGACTGTCACTTTCTACTTTTTAAAAATTAGTATTACATAATACTTTTTACAATGTTGTACTAATTTGATAAACAGGCAAAAGCATTAAGGGTATTTCCATTTTGCAAAAGAAAGTTAAAAACTTCGTTTTGCTTAATACGTATTTTATATGTCTCATTACTCAATCTATAAAATCCTAAATTTCCAATATAATATCAATCAACATTATCCATGATTTTACCATAATTATAAAAGAGTGCCTTTTCAAAAGATATCACACAGTGTACTAATATTTCTTTTGAATTTCTTGGCAATTCTCTGTGATTTAAATATTTCTTAAAAAGTCTTATTATGTAGGCCAATGCTCCAAATACTCAGGAGTTAACACCGCTGGAGAAGCTGTATGCAATTTTCTTGAACTGAATTCAGGTAATATAAGTTCACTGAGGCCCTGTGAATTGCACTTGTTTATCAAATATTCAATACAGAGAGGAGGTTTTCACTTATTCTTTAACTTGCTTAACTTGCCAGTAGCTGACATGACTCCATCAGAGTTATTGACCCAAATTCCCATTTCCTATTCAAGCTCACAGGGCTTGTAAGTACCTTGTGGTTTCTCTTTGGTCAAAAAGGGATTCTGCAAATTCCCAAGAACATTGTCACTGGTGAGAGTCTGTCTGATAATTGATATTTAAGTGTAAACATTACAGAAATGTTTAAAATAGGAGTCTCTAATATTCATATAAACAATGTTTAATATTGTACACTTTAAGATCTTCCCACCTACTCAGTATAGTTACAAATATAAGAACTATTTCTATGAAATTTTTTAGTGCTACAAAATGTGAACCCAAGCAATGTTAATTTACCAGTGGAATCAGTTGCTTCTAATTAAAATATCCAATTTTCTTTACTAAAAATGGTATAGGAGCAGGAGGCAGAACAAGATGGCTGAATAGAAACCTTCAATGATTATCCTCTCTGCAGGAACTCAAAATTGAACAATCATCCCCACAAAAAAAAGTGCCTTCATAAGAACTGAAAATCAGGTAAGTGATGACAGTACTTGGTTTTAGCTTCATATTACAAAAAGAGGCACTGAAGAGGGTAGGAAAGACAGTCTTGAATTGCTGACACCAACCCTCTCCCATCCCCCAGCAGTGACCTGGCACAGAGAGAGAATGTGTGGGACTTTGCATTGTAACTCTGCTGCCCTATCACAGTGGAAAGCAACACTGGACAGAACTCAGCTGGAACCCGCAGAGGGAGCATTTAAACCAGCCCTAGCCAGAATCATCCATCCCAGCCTTGGTACTTGAACTCCAGAAAACATCGGCCCTGCAGACGAAAGTGCTCTGGGGTCTTAAACAAACTTAAAATTCTGCCTAGGTCACAAGGATTCCAATTCCTCGGCAATTCTTGGTGCTGTGCTAGGCTCAGAGCCAGCGGATTTGGAGAATGCAGACTAGTAAGATACCAGCTGAGGTGGTCAAAAAAGTGCTCGCATCACACATCCCTCAACCCCAGGCAGCGCAGCTCACAGTTCCAAGACAGACCCCTCCCAGCTTGAGGAGAGGAGAAGAGTAAAGAGAACATTGTATTGCAACTTGGTTATGAGCTCAACCACAGTAGGATAGGGCAGTGGACAGAGTCCTGAGGCACCCATTTTAGGCTCTAGCTTACATTTCTAGACACACCCGGGGCCTAAAGGGAACCCATTGCCTTGAAGGGGAAGACCCACTGCTGGAAGGATTCATCACCTACTGACTAAATGTTGCTTGGCCCAGAATTATCAGCAGTGGTGCCAAGGCAGTAGTTGCCCTAGGACTTGGATGAGACTCAGAGATGTGCTGGCTTCAGGTGTGACCTAGGACATTCCCAGCTGTAGTGGCTATGGTGAGAGACTGCTTTTGAGAAAAAGAGAGGGAAGAGTAAAAAAGACTTTGTCTTACAGCTTAGTCACTAGCTCTGCTACAGTGGGGTAGAGCACCAAGTAGGTTCTTAGAGTACGTGATTCTAGACTTTGGTTTTTGAACAGCTCTTCTGGACCTGCCATGGGCAAGAAAGGAGCAGCTTCACTTAAGAAAAGGTCCCAGGCCTGGCAGCATTTACCACAGGTTTACTGAAGGGCCCTTAGGCCTTGATTGAACATCAGTCATGCCCAGGCTATACTTGCTGTGGGCCAGGGGTGGTGACGGTCACCAGGAGAGAGACTCCTCTGCTTGAGGAAAGGGAAGAGTAGGAAGGACTTGGTCTTATGGCAGGAGTGCTGGCTTAGCCACAGTAGAAGCACCAGGTATATTCCTAAGGTTGCTGACTCCAGGCCCTGGCTCCCAGAGGGCCTCTCTAGACACATCCAGAGCTGGTAGAAGCTTACCACCCTGAAGGGAAGAATATAAGCCCATCTGGCTTTAACACCTGCTAACGGTAGAACCCTAGGGTGTTGAGAGAGCATTGGTGGTAGCTAGGTGGTGGTTATAGTAGGCATTGGGCAAGACCAAGCACCATAGTGGTTTCAGGTCTGAGGTTACATAGTCCCACTGATGGTGGCCACAGGAGACTTGCATCACCCCTTCTCCAGCTCCAGGCAGCTCAGCAGAGAGTCGGGTGGGGAGGGAGGTGGAGACTGGGAAAAAGTAAGGAAAACGAACAAGAGTCTTTGCCTGGTAATCCACAGAATTCTTCTGGATCTTATCCTAGACAAGCAAGCGGGTACTTTTATGAGTCGGCAAGAGCCACAGTGTTACTGGGCTTGGGGTGCCTCCTAATGCAGATTCAACTGCAGAGATTAAAACTGCAGATTACACCACCCAAATCCCTTCAAATACCTGGAAATCCCTCTCAGGAAGGATGGGTACAAAACAGCTCAAACTGCAAAGACTATGATAAACCTAACTCTTCAATGCCCTGACACTCACAAACATCCACAAGCATCAAGATTATCTATAACCTCACAAAATGAACAAAATAAGCTACCAAGTACAAACCCTAGAGAGACAGTGACACATGAGTTTTCAAAAGAGCTGTTTGAGGAAACTTGGGGAAACTCAAGATAACACAGAGAATGAACTGAGATTCCTACCAGACAATTTTTTTTTTTTTTTTTTTGAGATGGAGTTTTCTTCTAACCCCCAGGCTGGAGCACAGTGGCACAATCTTAGCTCATGGCAACCTCCACCTCCTGGGTTCAAGTGATTCTCATGCCTCAGCCTCCCAAGTAGCTGAGACTACAGGTGTACACCACCATGCCCAGTTATTATTATTATTTTTTTTTGTATTTTTAGTAGAGACGAGGTTTTACCATTTTGGCCAGGATGGTCTCAATTTCTTGACCTTGTGATCCACCCACCTCAGCCTCCCAAAGTCTTGGGGTTCCAAGCGTGACCCACAATGCCTTGCCAGTCCTACCAGACAGATTTTAATTTTTTATTCATTCTATTATCCAGGCATAGCTTGTGTTATTGCACATTATATTACTGCCCTTCCCAGATACTGCATTTTCATAAATTGAAGATTTGTGGTAACACTGCATCAAGTGAGTCAATTTGTGCCTTTTTTTCTAACAGTGTATGCTCACTCTGTGTCTGTTTCAGCATTTTGCAGCAATAAAGTATTTTTAAATTAAGGTATGCACATTGGTTTTTTAGACATATGCTATTAAACAACAGTATACTGTAAGCATAACCTGTATATGCACTAGGAAACCAAAAACAGTGTAACTCAGTTTATTGCAATATTTGTTTTATTTCAGTGGTCTGAAACAGAACCAAAAATAACTGAAGCATGCCTGCTCTGCATAATAACAAGCAATATATGTGTGATTTATATTGATATATGGTTTATTGATCATTATTTTTAAGAGGCAGGATTTTGTAAAGTTAGTGTCATTTCCCATTTTGTGTTATTTATAGTTCTAATGATTGATTAAGATCATTTATAAGAAGCTTGAGGCAGATTGGGGCATTTTACTTTTTTTTTTTTTTTTTTTTTTTAAATCTCTGGAGGTTTAAAGTGCAGTCTTGCACTACATAATGACATTCTGGCCACTGATGGACCACATAGACAATGATGGTCCCATAAGATTATAACGGAGATGAAATATTATTATTGCCTATTGACGTGGTAGCTGTCCTAACATCATAGCGCCACACTTTACCAACTTGTTTGTTGTGATATTGGTGTGAACAAACCTACTGCCCTGTCTATCATATAAAGGGATAGCACATACAATTATGTACAGAATACTTGATAATGGGAATAATTGGCTGTTACTGGTTTATATATTTTATATACTATACTTGTTATGGTTATTTTAGAGTGTACTCCTTCTACTTACAAAAGAAAATGTTAACTGTAAACTGCATCAGACAGGTCTTTTAGGAGGTATTCTAGAAAAAAAAAGCATTGTTCTCATAGGAGACGACAGCTCTATGCATGTTATTGTCCCTGAAGACCTTCCAATGGGACAAGATGTGGAGGTGGAAGAGACAGGGACAGGGATATTGATGATTCTGACTGACGTGTAGGCCTAGGCTGGTATGTGTGTTTGTGTCTTAGCTCTAAACAGAAAAGCGTAAAAGGTTAAAAACAAAAATAACAACTTAAAAAATAGAAAAAAGTTTATAGAATAGAATTTAAGAAAAACATTTTTGTATAGCTGTTCATTGTGCTTGTGTTTTAAGCTGTTATTACAAGAGTCAAAAGGTTTATAAAATTTAGAAGTTTATAAGGTAAAAAATGGTACAGTCAGCTATGGTTTCTTGAAGAAACAATTTTTAAAATAAATTTAATGTAGTCTTAGTGTACAGTGTTCATATATAAAGTCTACAATAGCTGACAATGTCCTAGGCCTTCACATTCACTTGCCACTCACTCACTGATTCACTCAGAGCAATTTCTAGTCCTGTAAACTCCAGGTAAGTGCCCTGTAGGGTGTATCATTTTTTATCTCTTACAGTGTATTTTTACTGAAACTTTTCTTTGTTTAGATACATGAATACCACTGTAATACAACTGCCTACAGTATTTAGTATAGTTGCATGCTATACAGGTTTGTAGCCTAGAAGCAATAGGTATACCATGTAAATGGTATATCATATAGCTTAGGGCTGTAGTAGGCTATACCATCTAGGTTTGTGTGAGGACCCTCAATGATGTTTGCACAACAATGAAATCACCTAATGATGCATTTCCCAGAGCATATCACCACCATTAAATGACATGTGATTTTATTTAAATCTCAAACCATATGTGGTGCTTTTGTCATGTAACGACTTAGCTAGGTAAACTACATTTCCCAGAATTCTCCATTAGACCATAATAGAGATTTTTATGGGATAATTGGAGAGCCAAGAAGCTTACACATATGGATATGGTAAAGTCCCTGTAACAAGTATATGCCTCTTACTGGTTCTGCTTCTCTGATGGAACCCTAATTAATCCCATAAAATTGATTGAATACAATGGGTTGAATTCTGTAAATTATTTATTATACATAAGAACTAGACCTCTATTACCAGGTTCCATTTTATTCCAATAACGATGACTTATAGTTGGACCAAAATTTGGGTGAACAAATCCAAATGGTCAACGAGGGAGAGAGATAATACAAATCTTTGTTCAATTAACTATGTTAATTTTCTCCAATGTTAATAGGCAGTATCAAAGAGTTTGGTTATGGGTTTTTGACAAAATATTTTTCCCTAAGGAAGAAAAATTGACCTGTTGCTTAACATACTGAAGCTTTACATTAGTGAATTATTCTCTATAAATATATATCTGAAATGTTTTACTTTATTAAAGTATATTTTGATTTAAATATCATTACAATTACAGACAAATGTAAGAATAAATCTAGCAACTAAAGAAAGGTTCTTATCTTCTAAAATGGCCAGATACTTATCAGTTACTGCACATAAAATAACTACAGAACAATGTTTGCTCTTTAGGATTTTAGAAATCAGTTTGAATAAATTATTTAAATATTCTATGTTTTTCTTTGGGCATAATCAGAAAAAACGGTTAGAAGAGACAATAATATGGGTCTGGGGAAGGAAATACAAAGATTCTGAATCCAATTTTGGGGGCGTATGGGATTGTAAAAAAAGAATTTTGAATATTATTCAATATCTTTCCTAATCTGGACTTATTTTGAGAAATAGCTGTTCTCAAAATACAACAGTCATAGAAGGGAAGAGGGAACCAGTTCTTGTGCAACCTCCACCTTCTAATCCCAGTCAGAAGACCCTGGCCTTTCAGGAATTTTGAGAAATTCTCATCTAGATACCGAAAAATCCCTGTAAAACCACTTGACACCTAGCTTGAAAGGACGTTATTTCTAAAATTGGTCTGCTTTTTGCAAAATAATTCAGAAGGGCATAAAGAACAGAGGATGCATTAAGAAAGTGCCATTGCTATAGCAACTGAGGCGAGAATTATAATTAATTATTTTTATCTCATATGTGTATTCTGTAGGAACTTTGAAAGGGAAGAAGTAGAACTCAAGAAACTAAGTAATGGATTGGAAGTCACATATGACTCGAAAGCTTTCTTCATGTTTTCTGAATCTATAAAAACTCCATTATCACCTCTCCATCAATTCCTCCTTCTCACCAACAGGAGGAAAATGTTCTGGCCCAATTCATTGGATTTCTTGTGGAAGTTCCAATAGACTAATGGGCTCCAACAGAAAAGTTGGTTCCAACTGAGATTTTTCACAAAATGTTTCATGGTAAAAATTGGTCTTATTGTCATACATTATAAACTGATTAAGTTCTTAAACTTGATGGCAAAATCATCATCTGAGTTATTTCAAGACATTCTCTTATGAAACAACAAAAACAAAAACAAAATCTTAACAGATACTGAATTCTAAATAAACTGAAGACACACAGCTTGGAACCCTAACTGCTTTCCTTTTTACTAACAGATACTGTCACGCTTGCCCAGTTCTGAATCCAATCAAGACTTAGTGAAACATTTTATTTCATTTATTAATGATATAAAGGAAAAAAGAGAAAGACCTTTGGTGCATCCTCTATACACCAAATTTAGCAGAAAGTAAGTCTTAAATTAAATTGTAATGACTCAACTTTCCAAACAAAGCCATGTTGTCTTCTAGACTCACCCTGTGTATGTATATTGGCCTGCCCAGGACTGGTATTTATTATGAGCTATTTGAATTTCAGTCATTTATTCATATCCCTTATGTCAGGCTCTCATTAAAATTTATTCACAAGCAAGTAGTAGGTAATACTGGCAATCCAGTGTGTACCTCCCACCTTTAACCAGATACTAAAGCCCAGTGATTGTTCACTCTTACTAAGTTGCACTTAGGTCTGTGGGTGAGGTCAGAAACTTGCTTTACATAACTTTTTTACAGCAAAGAAAGTAAGTATCATTCTCTGATGTGCAAATTGCACTAATAAGGTGACTCTTTCTGAGGATAAGTTACATGCCCTGAGCAAACTAATTTTCCCCTTACAGTATGTACAAAAACTTTACTTCCAGGTGGTAGAGGTAGCAGCACCAGTTTGTGCAGTACCCTAGTCTCTAGGGCCAAGATACTAGGATTATAAAAACCTCTCAGCTTTGATAGGGTTGGTGCTACCTGCTCCCACTGTGGGTACATGCTATCACCCTGCTCTCCTAATGCTTGAAGGTGGAGTCCGCTCCCAACCTTGTTCTTATAAGGTCCCACCCACTGGATCCAATGTAGAATGTAACCTAAGCAGCCTTAGGAAAGTAAGACATCACATTCCAATATTGAAGGAAAGAACTGTGTATCTTTAGTTCTATAACTGTAAAATGTCCCCAACTAAGCTTCAGACTTCCTAACCTTATTTCAAGCTTACACAGTGGGACAGGTCTGGGACAACCCAGCATCCAACTTGAGAGGCCATTAATCATTTTAAGGATCTATGTTTCTTTTGAATTACCTTACCTTGCATTCTTTTTTACTCTAGAGTAAAAACCTCAAACAGGGGTAATGGATCTCTATTTTCCTGAGAGGTGAAAGTTGTCTGGGATTGCTGCCAAAGAAGCTCTGAAGAGAAAGGCCATGTCAACTATGCTGAACAGCAAGAGTGAACTATGCTGTAAAATCATCAAGAGACCCAAATAAAATGATACAGAGAATCTTCAGGAGGGATTAAAAAGCTCTTTACCTTAGAATCCCTGCCTATGGGCCTGGGAAGCTTTCTTTGTTGTTCTCAATTACTGTCAGCTATTTCTTTTTCATACCTGTCCTGAGATAAAGCAGGGACCCCCTTATTTTTAGGGTCCTGTGGACCTCCAAAGATGGAAATAAAGTAAAATCCTGAATTCCTCCAAGGGAAATGCCAGGTACCTAGCTAGCTAATCACAGAAGCAAATAAGTGACTTGTTAAAGACTTGTTACGGCCAGATGGTAGAGGCTGTGCTGCTGTCTGTACCACCTGGCTGTAACAGGGCCAGGCGAGGTGGCTCCCACCTGTCATCACAGCACCTCTGGAGGCCTAGGTGGGTGGATCACCTGAGGCCAGGAGTTTCACCACGTTGACCAGCCTGGTGAACATGGTGAAATCTTGTCTCTAATAAAAATACAAAAATTAGCCAGGCGTGGTGGCAGTTGCCTGTAATCCCAGCTACTTGGGAGACTGAGGCAGGAGAATTGCTTGAACCCGGGAGGTGGAGGTTGCAGTGAGACAAGCCTATACCATTGCACTCCAGCCTGGGCAACAAGAGTGAAACTCTGTCTCAAAAACAAAAAAAAAAGAAGGTAATAGTAGCATAAAACTATAACCAAGGAAGTTAGAGTTCACAGATTTTTGTTTTCCTTATAGAAACTAAAAATGATATTTTCACATATGTCCCTGAGTTGTTTTCCAGAGACTCACACCCCTGATGAGGATGCTCATCAAATGGATCCACCGGCCTGTAGACCTCAGATAAGGGAAAATTGAAGACTCAACTCTGACCATCATTCTTTCTTCCAGAGGGGCTTGGAGAAAATCGCACTCCTCAGCTAGTTAGCACTTTTCTGCTGATCCCAAATTTTTGAACAAAGTTCTCTCCCTTAACCAATTGCAAATCAGAAAATCTTTGAAACTACCTATGACCTATAAGCCCCTGCTTCAAGATATGCCACTTTTTAGGCCAAAACCAATCTGTAACATCCATGTATTGATTTATTATTTTAACAGTAGCTTCTGCTTTCCTGAAATTTACTCCTAGCTTTCAGGGTTTGAGTGTTTAGCTGCCTGGTCCTCCTTGCCTGCTGCTCTGGAAATGCCTTTTATTTATTTATTTAGAGATGGAGTCTTACCCTTGTTGCCCAGGCTGGAGTGCAGTGGCACGACCTCGGCTTACTGCAACCTCCACCTTCTGAGTTCAAGCAATTCCTCTGCCTCAGAATCCCGAATAGCTGGTATTATAGGTGCCTGCCCTACCACACCCGGCTAATTTTTGTATTTTTAGTAGAAACAAGGTTTTGCCACGTTCGTCAGGCTGGTCTTGAACTTCTGACCTCAGGTGATCTGCCTGCCTCAGCCTCCAAAAGTGATGGGATTACAGGGATGAGCCACTGTGCCCGGCCATGCCTTGCTTTCTATTGCTGCAAAACCTTGGTGAAGACATCTAGTTTTACAGCACCAGGTGAGTGGACCCCAGTTCAGTTCTGTAACAGTGCCACAGTTACCAAACTCCATGTGTTTCACAAATTTCCTGTCTCAAGATTCCTAAGCATGTTGTTTCCTTTTCCTAAAAGGCTCTTTTCCTTTTATTCCTGGATATGTATCAACATATCCAGACACCTTAGATCTTCTAAAGCACAGGTCATATGTGGCTTCCTCTAGAGAACCCTCCATCTATCCTAGCCTTCTCTTATGCTTCAAACCTCAACCTTACTGTCAATTTATCTTCTTCCTGTCTGTTCCTTCTGAGAAATAAAAAGTATTCTGAGGAATAAAAAAGAATATTGAAAGCTTGCCATCACTACCTACTAGATTTTAACCCTGTCGTGCTCTCCTTATTATCCACTGAATCATATTTTTATATTAGAATAATTTTCCCTTATTGAATTTCAAAAATCTTTTCTCATGCAACCATCTGAACAATATTCAATAAGAAGTTGGCCAGGTGCAGTGGCTCACACCTGCTATCCCAGCACTTTGGGAGGCTGAAGTCAGAAGGTTGCTTGAGTCCAGGAGTTGTAGACTAGCCTGAACAACATATTGGGACCCTGTCTCTACAAAAAAGTAAAAAAAAAAATTAGCTGGGCTTGGTGGTATATACCTGTAGTCTCAGTTACTTGAGAGGCTGAGGTGGGAGAATCGCTTGAGCCCAGGAGGTTGAGGCTGTAGTGAGCTGTGTTGTGCCACTGCACTCTAGCCTGAGGGACAGAGAGAGACTCTAACTCAAAAAATTCAAAACAATAAATAAAATAAGAAGTTTATATCAGTTTAACAGATAATAAACTAAAGCTCAGTGAACATATATAACTTTCTGAAGATCACTCAATCAACAAGAGAAAAAGCTACTCTGATTCCAAATCTATTACTCTTTTCAATGCACCATGATGCTTTCATCACATGAGATAACATGTGATTTCAAATTTATTACCAATGAGCTTCAAGTAACTTAAGATTAATCTTTAAACTAGTACCACAGTCCTACATTATTTAGAGAAGTAAAGATTTTTTTAAAAATCTCCAATATGTTTAGAAAAATTCGTATGCCCAAATAATTAGTAGGCCAGATCCATAAATAATTAGTAAATAACGAGCTGACAACCCCTAGTGATGATAGTAACACATTACCTGCCTAGCAGTCAGTTACCATGAGGTGTATTTTGCTGTTATGATTTTGCATGTGTTAATTAGAAAGGAAAAACTGCCTTGTCCACCAAGAAGCTCATTATCACTAAGCAAAAACTTGGGTACCAAGCAAGGGCTCGGCTAATTCTCCTTACTCTTAAACAAATCATTATATTCTTTATTCTATCCAAAGTCAGTCAGTAAGATGTTCTTAATGCAGAGGTTAAATAAGTCAAGTTCTGGAGAACAGGAAGAATTAATTTGCTTTTCATAAATCGACAAATTTATTTTTAGGTTGACACGTTTTGTCAACACAGTTGTTCACTCAGGTGGAAATTTCCTTTTTCTTGATTCAATTTGATAACGATTTGAGATGTTTAATTACATTTCTCTATCTGTGTTTGGATTTCAAAAAACCTAAATTTCACAGCAAGAAGACTTACGTCACATCTCCATTCTCCAACATTTCCCCAATAATCTAATAGACTGCTCTTTGTTGGAAAATGAAATATCCAAACAGGCAAAATTCTTCTATTTCTTGACTTTCTTAAGGTTTGGCACATGGAGAAACAAAGCATGTAGGAGGCGCCGTGAAGTAGTAGAAGGGGCCTTACCGTGCTGGAGACTTGTATTCTGGTTCCAGCTCTTACACCCAAGGACCAGCAGTGTGACTTTAAGAAGGCTAGCCAATCTCTGCCAATCTCTGCAAAGTTCAGTTAGCAAAATGTCTGGACAAGGATTCTGACTAAACTCCTCTCTCCTCTATGATTGGTTCATATGAATTGTCTATAGGCCTTGACAGGGCAATGCCTTTTGATTCAAAACTCAAAAGCTCAGTAAGTGGCTTTCGCTTGTTCAGCCTAATACATCTCAGGGAGCATTATATATATATGGATTCACCCTGAAATTTCTTTGAAATGCAAGAACTCCCTAATAAGACACATACTTCACGACTAAAGATGTGATATTTGTCTATTTTTTTTTCTTAGTAACAATGTAGGAGGAAGTTATAAAAATCTGAGTGGGAAAAACGTTCTTAAATTAGCTGCTGTAGTGATATGAGTTAGTTACAAGAACCCTAAATTACATAGGAGCTCAAAACTTCACCCTATGTATTTGTCAAAACTGGACAGAGGAGAAGGCTGATTGATTGCTTTCTCATCATATAATGTAAACCATAGATTCAGGTTCAGTATGCAGGAATCAAATTAAAAAAGAACCAGAGTTTAGGTAGAAGATGGAAAATTAGTTTGCAAGTAGCTTTGAAACAGAACATAAGGGTCTATGGAAAAAAATCACAAGAGAGTAAAAGACATCAAAAATTTCAGAGTGAAACGTGATATAATCAAAGAATTCAATTCCTACCAATATCAGAATGCTGCTGTTAAATATTTCTTATTACTGCTAAGCTTATTAAATCATATGATCAATGACAGAAGAAATTGGAATGAAAGAAAATTGATTCTGTACACACATCTATGTTTAGCTTCAGCTGAGATAACTGACAATTCAGCCTGTTTAAATTGCAAAGGAAAATGCCTATATAGAGTAATAGTTTCCCTGTCTACACAAGATGGACAAACTTCTTAGCTGGCAGATTTTAAGACAAAGGTATAAAATACTACTACCTCACATTTACTGTTCCATACAGCTTTTCAGATAATTTTTAAATGTATTTAAAATGTATGAGATGCTCACAGGAACTCTGTGATTAGACAGACCCAGAATCCTCACTTCTTTGTGCACATGGGAAATCTACAGCACAGAAAGGTTAAGGGACTTGGCCAGGTTCATACTATTGTAGACAGAGATAGTATTCCATTGGACCCATGCCCTCTGGGTATGAAACCCTTCTATTCTAATTTTCCAAAAATGATTTGACTAGAATATGCCCTTTAAGATCCACTTATAGGGCTGCCTTGTTTTACATTTTCTGTATGGGCATAATAATTATCTATACAGTTTTCCAAGGTTCAATCTCTTTTTAAAAAAAAGGATTTAATAATGACCAAAAGGATAACACTTCCCTGAACCACCTCCCTTTCAGGTGACATCACTTTCTTTTCCATCCATTCAAAAAAAGGCAATATTAAGGGCCGGTTACAGTGACTCAAGCCTGTCATCACAGCATTTGGGAGGCCAGGGCAGGTGGATCACTTGAGGTGAGGAGTCTGAGACCAGCCTGGCCAATATGCCGAAACCCCATCTCAACTAAAACTACAAAAATTAGCTGGGTGTGGTGGCTCATCCAGGTAGTCCCAGCTACTTGGGAGGCTGAGGCAGGAGAATTGCTTGAACCTGGGAGACAGAGGTTGCAGTGAGCCAAGATCATGCCACTGCACTCCAGCCTGGGCAACAGAGCAAGACTTCATTGAATAAAAAAAAAAAAAAAAAAAAAAAAAAAAAAAAAACAACTCCCTGAACTCCCTGGTAACTGGTCTCTAAAAATTGAAACAAGAGCTGCTCTTCCAGCTTTACCCCCTGATTTTTGTATAAGCTTGATTTTTCTCTAAGCATTCACTCCATTGTTCCTACAGTGTCTGTGTGTGCTGGGTGACAGGATCATGTTAAAAGATGTCCTTTCACAGGCAAACTCCTCAGTCTAGATAACAAAATTAAATTATTTACTGGTGGACATAGTTTGCACAGTGCCTGTTCACTGAAGCAGGCAAAAAGGTAAAGCTGCTGATGTCGCCCACCCTGTGTCACAGGCAGCTTATTTCCTAGGAAACTGCCAGGCAAGAAAGGAAGCAGCTTATTAGAGACAGGCAAAGCTCATTGTTTAAATGAGAGTTTTCTAATCCTTTCCCTTTCTCCCACTCCTAATCTCAGAAGCACTGGCAAGCATTGGTTATAAAATGTCACTGGCACTTTGCTGCTAATCAATTTGATAATGCTTCTTTGTGGCTCCTCCTTTAGAGCATTTCAGGACAAGAGCACTACTAACTTTTCAAAATATCTTACCTCGAATCTACTTTGAAAGGGAGAGTTGAAAGAAGCAACCTAATTAAATGGGTCCAGTCTCAAACTGATCACTAGCTGAGATTCAAAGGCAGCACTGACATTGAACAGCGCAGAAGTTGTGTTGCATAGATGGTAGATACATGATTTTTGCTGTTATCTCATTTATCTGGATAGTCTGCAACTCTTGGGATGTAACTGGCAGGACGACCCCACTGCCACAGGCCAAGATCTGACAAAATCTCTGAATGTGTTTGAACAGAAATCTTGATAAAGCTTGGCTTAATTTCATACAGATGACAAACTTACATTTAGAAGTTCTGCCCTTATTAAGCATGCAAAAGCCTACCAAGGGAACTAGAAAGAAAGCAGAATTCAGGGCCTATGTTTCAAATTTTAGTTGGGTAAATAAGAAAAAGTTGTAAAAGATTTTAGATCAAGAATTTCAATTGAATATCCATGTTTCTCTTTTCTCCATACTCAAATTCCATTCAAATACAATTTAAAAATTCAGAAAGGCATCTATTCACTAATACTACTAAGAAAGGGGTGACAAATTTGCAAGCTCATGATTTAAAGTATTTTTGTAGTCCATGAAACACACAAAATTTTATTATTATTCTGAACAGTCAAGGGAGGTATTACTCCGAAAGCACATGGAATAATGCAATAAGAGATGATGAGAGATTTTTCTCTGACTGAGTTCTCAGCAACTCAATCTCAAGGTAGGCATTTATGGAAATGGAGGAATGTAGTGGAATGGATATCAAAATACTTAATTGAGGAGAGTTAACAGAAAAGTTGTACAATTTCAGCTGCTCATGCCCCACCTTCCTTTCTTGAACAGCAACAGAGGTTTCACCTAACACAGACACTTTATCTCTAAAGGAATGGTATCTAGTCCCCAGAAAAAACTCCCAGAACTCCCCAACCAGTGTGTGCCACGAATGGGTTATGGGTAGTGTGGCCATATAACTTATTGTTTAAATCTAAAGACTTTTGAGAGTGAAGGGGAGTGTTGTCAATAACTATTCTAGGACAACAGGTGTAAACAGACTGTCACAGGCAAATGTGCAGTATAGACTTGTTAGTTTTGTGTGTCCTGAGATACTGATCTTTCAGCTCTTGGGTAAGCTGGGGCAACCAGAGGTTCCAGGCCAGACTGAAAAACCTCAATCTATTACCACAATGTACCACCAAATATTTCCTCTGTGTTATGAGAGAGAGAGAGAGAGAGAGAGAGAGAGAGAGAGAGAGAGAGAAAAGAAGAAAAGAAAAGAAAAGGAAAGGAAAGAAAAGAAAAGGAAAGGAAAGGAAAGAAAAGAAAAGATTGGGAGCGCTATGTTGAAGAAGCCACATACCCATGGCCATTTTCATATATTCCATTTGGCTACTGACAGTTTTTAAAAGATGGGCTCAAAATTTAGCAATCAGAAGTTGCCTATAAAAATCTGCTTTTGCCATTCAATAGGTATATCCATCCATACTGTACCCACATTCTTTTCTTCAAACAATCCAGTGGGGACAGAGTAGAGGCAAAATTCTCCCACTGGGAAGCTTCACTTGTTTATCTAACCTGCTTGTCTCAAATAGCCCATGAAACTTATTTCCACTGTTAGTAGAGACTTCAGAGTAAATCCCCCCCATTTTGGCCTGGTGATTGGGAAGGTGCAGCTGACCCCTGCTTCAGAGCTACACACCCTAAAGTGAAGCTGTCTCACCTGCCCAGATCTGATCTTTTAAATGAGGAGGCATGAGAAGCCACCTTTAACAATCCACCTGGTCCTTTATTTAAAAATAAGATTAGCTACCCAAACACCACAAGATACTTAAGTGAAAAACAGAAGCAAGAAAGAGAAGAGCTAAATTTCCAAGATGAATCGGGCAATCACCTGCATTTCCCTTACCACTTTTTCACACCATTCTATATAGTACTCCATAACATTATCTTCATGAGGACCCTGGCCGCTCTGATATTACCCAGCTTATTTATTTGTTTATTGATTGCCTCCTGATTAGAGAGTTATCTCCACAAGAAGGATGATTCTAACAGTTGTTTATTTGTATATCCCTTGCCCCTAAAATAGAGGCTAGTACAGAAGCAGCACTATAAATATGTTATTTAATGGTATGGAAATAATCACTAAATGAAATACCTGCAGAAATAAACATGCCTCCCTTAGGCAGAGCAAGACTAGAGGTGGGGATGAATTTTAAACATTGTATACAACTATGATTTTTATTATTATATGCATACTTTTTTAAAAACTTTTTTTTTTTTTTTTTTGAGATGGAGTCTCGCTCTGTTGCCAGGCTGGATTGCAGTGGCAGGATCTCGGCTCACTGCAACTTCCACCTTCCGGGTTCAAGTGATTCTCCTGCCTCAGCTTCCCAAATAGCTGGGACTGCAGGTATTGGCCACCAAGCCTAATGAAGTTTTGTATTTTTAGTAGAGATGGGGTTTCACCATGTCGGCCAGGATGGTCTCGATCTCCTGACCACGTGATCCACTCACCTTGGCCTTCCAAAGTGCTGGGATTACAGGCATGAGCCACTGCACCCAGCCCACATACATTATTTTTATAACAATTCAAGAAACAAAGAATGAAAATAAACTATTCATCAAGTTAAAACAATCTGTGCTTCCTAAGCTTAGAATTCTTCTCTAACATAGTAACCATCTCTAAGGAACCCAAAAATTTAACTTAACAACCCATGTAATTAATTATTTCTTGATTTGCTTGTTTACAGAGTTGGTCTTGAACTTCTCAAGCACTTCTTAGTCTACTGGCTGAGAAGTAGATAAGTTGCAAGTATAGATTCTGGAGTCAAAGAGCCTTGGATTCAAATCCTTGCTCTATCATTTGTCACCTGTGTGTCTTCAGCTCTCTATGTATTAGTTAGTTCCCTAGTTCATAAAATGAGGTTATGGTGAAAATAAAGAATGTTAACATGAAAAAGTAATTGACTATGCCTTGCACATTAAGTGCTCAGTAAATATCAGTTACTTTAATAATTATATTTTGTATGCTTCTATACATTTAAATAATTTAAATGCCTGAAATGGACAGTAGGTTATGATCTTTTCTAGGATCATTCATTACCCACCACCTACATCCCAGGAACTGTAATGAACCCTGGGGAGATAAATAAAAAAATAAAACAAGGAGATAAACTGTGGACATGAGATATTTAACTCTATGTTCTTCATTATCTCATAGGCCTCAGATTCCTAAAAGTGAAAATGACAGATAGTGAATAGCTAAAGCTACTTTGAGTACAGATTTGTGACTGCCACACAACTCTTTGATTTTGTTTATATGCTTCCTTCTCAATCTCTCCTTTAATTGGATACATGAGTATTAAGATTAGTCACTCGACAGTTTTGCATCAGCATGTAAGTATAAATTAATTTTATAATGTTAGTCTCATACTCCGCTTCTGTCAGATCTCAGGCAACCGAGTTAGGGTAAGTTTAGAAAAAAAATCAAAGAATTGCTGGAAGGCATTGGAAGATGTGCTGCCCCAGGAAGAGCAATTAAAAAAAAAAAGTCAACCAAAAAAATTAGGAGCTTCCTATAAGCAAACAATTTATTTGTGCTACACAAAAACAAAATAGTATATAGGTATTAGCTAATAAATTTTATTATTTTCAAAAACGCTAGCCTCATACTCAGTATATTTCTATTCCTCAATAATTTGATTATCTTCTATAAAATAAAAATAGGTGAGCTCTGATATGATGGACTTCCTGAAGCCACTATATCACACTCTAATTCTCTAAAAATTAAGTATATTTTTTATAAATTAAATTTATCAGTTGAAAAATTATAAGGGACAGTCAACAATAACCAGGGAGAAATCCTGGAAAGAGGGAAAGCAGAGGAATTCAATTCAAGTAGAAAACAAATGCGTAGTAGAAGCCCCCTGTAAAAAGCGTAAGCGGCTCTGAGCGCACTCTGAGTGTGGAGAGTCAGATACTGGGCTCTGGCACCAGCAACAAAGGGACTAACTAGTTGGATACTCCAGTGACAGCAGCAGGTAGATCAACTTTTCCACATCTCTGCCCCTTGCGACAAAAGCACCACGCATCAGCAACAGGGCCTCTGGTTGCCAGTTGGGAACATAGGTAGAAGAAGTATGTCAGGTTCCAGGTGACTGGGGACATTCAGAGGGAATGAGGAACCTATATGCCTCAAAGAATAATATAAATAACTAACAGAGTATCCCATTCAGGAACGCTTTCTTCCTGGCCCCATCCCATCCTCTCATTCTTGGCAGGAATATTTACGCTCCAATTTGCCATAGTGTCTACTACCCACTCTATTTGTTTATTTTAGCAGTCCAGTCCCATAGGTATTTGAGTTGTGCCCAGAAAACTACTGGCCATCCTTTGTATAGACTTGAAAGGAGTAGTGAATTAAAATAGGCTCTAACAAAAGCATCACATGTGTTTGTGTTGATCAAGTGACAGCCTGAACTGCAAAAATCCCCAATTGATAAAATAATTGGCCTTAACTGTAGGGCTTTACTGAACCAATAATTTGATTTGCTGAGTCCAAAAATAACTGTGTGAACCATCTAGTAAGAAAGAATTATGTAGGAGGATTTTCAGAGCCTCTGCAATGATGGGTTGATCTATCTCCTGAAGAAGCTTGTAAGACCGAATAGAATACGTTATTAAACTGAAAGGACTTTAAGTTGTAGGAAATAAGATCTGGGATGTTTTAAAGGCCTGTTGGCCGTGCACAGTGGCTTACACCTGTAATCCCAGCACTTGGGAGGCCAAGCAGGCAGATCACCTGAGGTCAGGGGTTTGAGACCAGCCTGGCCAACATGGTGAAACCCCATTGCTACCAAAAATATAAAAATTAGCTAGGTGTGGTGGCATAGGTATAATCCCAGCTACTGAGGAGGCCGAGACTGGAGAATCACTTGAACCTGAGGAGCAGAGGTTGTAGTGAGCCAAGATCACTCCACTGTACTCCAGCCTGGGCAACAAGAGTGAAACTCTGTCTCAAAAAATTAAAATTAAAATTAAAAAGCCCTGTTAGCTAAACCCCCTTTCCCTCTTTGTGTCTGTGCTCAAATGGTTTCTGAGCAATTCCTTATCAAGTGAAGTGCACTCTTTCAACAAATTACTATAAATGGTTATGTGTATAAGAGATAAAATCTTATTTGAAACTCAAATGGTAACGAAATATCAGAAAGCCCCTGCCATCTGGCTTTACAGAACCAGTGTTGAGAGTTCAAACCACAGTAGCCAAGTATCTTGTGATCTAGAGACTAATAACTAGACAGACTCAAAGTAAATCAAACAAATGAAATAATATTCTGAAATTATGCCCAAATTAGAACACCACACAGGCAATACACTAAATGTTTGATTTTTGAGTTATTACATACACTTAAAGAGTCTAAACCTTGCCAGGCACAGTGGCTCACGTCTATAATCCCAGAACTTTTGGATGCCGAGGGAGGTGGATCATCTGAGGTCAGGAGTTTGAGACTAGCTTGACCAACAAGGTGAAACCCCATCTCTACTAAATATACAAAAATTAGCCAGACATAGTGGCAGGCATAGTGGCAGCCAGACGTAGTGGCAGGGAGACTGTCTCCCAAGTCCCAGCTACTTGGGAGACTGAGACAGAAGAATTGCTTGAACCCAGGAGGTGGAGGTTGCAGGCAGCTGAGATTGTGCCACTGCACTCCAGCCTGGGCAAAGAGCTAGACTTTGTCTTAAAAAAAAAAAAAAAAAAAAAAAAAAAAAAAAAACAGTGTAACCTAACATAAAGATCACAAAACTTAAAGAAGAGGGAATTCCTTCCTTAAAATTGTTTAATGGCTTTGTCCACAAAGGTGAATACTAATACAGTGCAAATAACCATGCAAATTCTTAACTAAGGGCAAAAAATTAAGTCACTGTTGATGTTGTACAAAAGAAAAATTTCATTTTACTTGAGGCCAATGAGGCTTTAGAATAAAGAATAACCTTTGCAATTTAGATTTTAGAAGTACCTAGAATACATTAACATCCCAATTATCTGAAGATTTTTTAATGCATATTTCTAAGAGCTTTGCTTATAAAAACTTCAACCAATGAAACTGCTTCTAAGTTAGTCAAGATTCAATGCTACATGTCTGAAGAACTAAAACTTAATTAAAATATTTTCAAAGATATAACTATGTAGGTTGTATATATAATTGTTCTTTAGTATTCAAGGGGAATTGGTTCCTCCCTGTGGCTACCAAAATCCACAGATGCTCAAATCCTTGATTTAAAATGGTGTAGTTATTTGTATATAACCTACATACATCCTCCATGTTCTGTAAACTATCTTTAGATAACTCATAATACCTAGTGCAATGTCAATGCCATATAAATAGTTGTGATACTGAATTATTTCAGGAATCATAATAAAAAAAAGTCTGTACGTGTGTAGTACAGACACAATCATGCTTTTCCTCAAACATTTTCAATACACATTTGAATCTGTGGATGCTGAACCCTTTGGATATGGAGAGCTGACTATATACAAATATAAGTTTCCTTGAGGGAAAGTTCCCTTGACGAAGATTCCTTCAGAAAGGGATTAAAATGGTAAAATTAAATGAACGTATTGCAGTAGCTAGAAAATATTTATCATTTACTAGCAGCATTTCATATATAGACAATGTGACATAATCATAATGATACAAATAACCAAACTGGGGAAGTAAATGTCATAATTTTGTAGCTTGCTTCTGTCTTGCATTCCTGGGTAAATTGATTCAATTTCTTCAAGCTTTAGTTTTCTCACCTTTAAAATTGGGATGATAATGTCTGTTCTGAATCTCTTCCAAATTTTATAATAAATAACTGATAAAATACATGTAAAAGTATCTGGAAAATGTGAGTTGGATCATTCCTGTAATTTTGATAATACACACTCATCTTTCCAATCCATGCATTAATATCATTGGTCTCTCAAAACCTAATATACATTTTGATATTCTAGGGAAATTCAGAAGTCTTTATTCTTCTTCCCCAAACTCCCCCTCCTGCCTGAGAGTTAGAGCTCTCTCTGCCCATGATGCAATTTTATAATAGTCCATTTATTGAGAATCTACAATGTGCCAGGATAAATGCATACTTACAAAGTTGGTTCTTTTTTTTTTTTTTTTTTTTGAGATGGAGTTTTGTTCTTGTTGCCCAGGCTGGAGTGCAATGGCGCGATCTCAGCTCACTGCAACCTCCACCTCCAAAACCTCCACCTCCAAGGTTCAAAGCCCTAAAGTGATTAAGATAAAATTTTTTAAAATTTCAAATTTTGCAAAGCAATACAATAATTCTCTGTTAAGAAAATAGGACCACTGACATATACCTATGACAGTGTTATATTTTCTGACATGTTTACAGTTTTTACTCTAAATTCTCAATCTTTCTGTATTCTTCTCATTTTTTGATGTATGTGGAACTTAAGTGGATTTCGTTCACAGATTTCCTTGCCAGATCAATTTTGAATAAATCCTACATCTTTGCAAATTCGTTCTTAGGCAACTTGGCTTTCTGGTTTTCCCACTGCTAGGAAATAAGGCAACTACTAAAAAAAAAATGATGAGTTTAACTTTCCTAGCAGATTGGCTAAATATTAACTACTATTATGTGATATTGTGCTGTAGCTGGCCTAGAGTTAGAGCCTGAACAACATCATTTTATAAAAGACAGAGCTGTTTTTTAAAATAAGTTGTAACAGCTGCCGCATTCTCCTCATAATAACTGCTGGCCTTGGCTTTGGTAAATAAAACTGCTAGTTTGTTCTGCAAAATAACTACTATGTAAAGCTGCTTATACTTTGCTTATCAGTAACTGCTCTCTGTGGCCCTAATGTGATAGGCAAGCAGTCCTAACCCACGCCATCTTGGCTCCCACGACTTGTAATAAGTAACTAAGGTCTGTGATTTCCACCTTACCCAGATAATGTGTAAACAAATGTTTATCTTGACTTCTGTAAACCACTTAAGTAACAAACAGAATGACAAGAGTCCCCTGGCCCTTGGAATATCCAGCGCCCTCATCTCTGCCCAGGAGGTGATTTACAGAATCCCCTAGCCCTTGGAATGTCTGAAGCCTTTTCATCCCATCCCCACTCCTCACCCCCACTTCCAAGGTGGTTTTTCGGGTATAAAAAGTCTTGGCACCCTCCTTTCAATGCCACAGGTTGGAGAGATATGCGTCCTCTGTGGTCGCCGGCATAATAAAGACCCTGCAATTTGGCATACTTTTGTCTTGGTGTTAACTTTCTATGCTCGGTCCAGCATAACAATTATACCTCTCAAATTCTCCTTTGATTAAAAAAAAATTCACAAAAAAGAAGCAGTTTGATGTCCTAGGATTCAAGGTCACATGATTTCTTTTCTCTTTGGAGAAGTCAGTAAATCTACTGCATTCATTACATTCTTTACAAAGAAAGTCAGTTATTTAACAGAGAGCTTCAGGCATATGAGAGGACTACTTGAGAATAAGTATTATTAAGCAATTGTTAAGCTTAATTTAGAAAACAAAAATGTTTGCTAAACTTCCCTTGACATTAAAAAATGGAGGAAAAAGAAATGTAACAGTTGACATTAGTTTGACAACTATGTTTTCAAAGTGGCTATGTTGTGAAAGGAAATTATTTTGTGGCCCTCAAATCACTAAGGAAAACTCAAGCTGGAAACTCAGACCTGCCTCCCATTCTATTCAAAGTTATCCCTCTGCTCACTAACATAAGTGCATATCTGATTGCCTCCTTTGGAAAGGCCAATCAGAAACTCAAAAGAATGGAACCATTTGTGTCTCACCTGCCTGTGACCTGGAAACTCCCTCTGTATTTGGAGTCTTCCTGCCTTTGCTTCAAGTTGTTCCACCTTTTCAGACAAAACGAATGTACTTCTTACATATACTGATTGATGTCTCATGTCTCCCTAAAGCACGCAAAACCAAGCTGTGCCCCAACCACCTTGGGCACATGTCAACAGGATTTCCTGAGGCTGTCACAGGCATGTCCTCAATTTTGGCAAAATAAACTTTCTAAATTAACTGAGACCTGTCTTAGATTTTCTGGGTTTACAACACCTTATGGACAAAATTTTCTATGGTCATAAAAAAATTAAAATTGCCCCCACAGAAGCTTTAAACCTGAAGCAGAAATTCCTCCTCCCCTCTAATCAGTACCCTTATTCTTCCTAGTGTGTGAATGCAAAAGCAGCATCAGGGATCAGCCTAAGCTGACCATATATAGCATGGTCCAACAGAAACACAATGCAAGCCATAAATATGAGACACATATGTAATTTAAAATTTTCTAGTACCACATTTTAAAAAGTAAAAGAAATAGTTTATTTATGTTAGTGATATATTTTAACTCAATATATCTAAAATACTATCATTCTCACATGTAAGCCAGTTAAAACAGTATTTAATTGCTTTTAATTCCATTAATATAAGAATATCATTAATGTAACATTAAATTAAGGTGTAATATATAACTATAAAATATGACGTTAATAATATATTAATTACTGATTTTACTTTTTTTTAGACAGAGTCTCTCTCTGCTGCTAGGCTGGAGTGCAGTGGTGCTATCTTGGCTCACTGTAACCTGCACCTCCTAGGTTCAAGTGATTCTCCTGCCTCAGTCTCCAAAGTAGCTGGGATACAGGCATGCATTACCAGGTCCAGCTAATTTTTGCATTTTTAGTAGAGATGGGGTTTCACCATATTGGTGTTAGAAGCAAATGCTTGTTCCTCGGAGCTAAAAAGAACTAGCACTCAAAGAATTATCTCAGCAAGGCAGTTTAACTTTCTGCAAAAAGGGTGCTTCTTGGAAGCCTGATTGTCATGAGGGCTCCTTGAACAAAGAAAAGCAGAGGTTTTTTTATTCCTGACACATAGGATCCTCACTACTGTGTCCTACCTTCATTGGTTGGAGCTGGACCACACAATCTAGGCTGATCCTGATTGGCTAAAAGCTTAAAACTTTCCTAAATAGGTAAACCTGTGATGGAGAACAAATAAAGAAAGAGGGTTGTTTATGGGAAACCAAGAGTATACTAAGGAATGACATCAATCAATATATGTAAGAAGTACATTGGTTTGGTCTGAAAAGGTGGGACAACTTGAAGCAAAGGCAGGAAGATTCCAAGTACAGAGGGAGTTTCCAGGTCACAGGCAGGTGAGACACAAATGGTTCCATTCTTTTAAGTTTCTGATTAGCCTTTCCAAAGGAGGCAATCAGATATGCATCTACGTCCAAATAAGGAAAAGATACAGGCTGTAAGATAGGAAATGCCTGGGTATGTTCAGACATGTCTGAGCAGGCTATAGGCCAGAACAAATAACTTGGTTAAATTACAAGGACATAGAATGTACTTATTCCCTTATATATAATAGCTACATAGGGCTTAACAAAGAGTTAATAGCAAAAAGCAAGGAAGCTTGAAGGAAGCCTGTTTTCTAACACTTATTATTTATTCTTTAACAAAAGGGAAACTTTGAAGAGGAACTTTTTTACTTTTCACATTGGCCAGCATGGTCTTGATCTCCTGACCTTGGCCTCCCAAATCTGCCTACCTTGGCCTCCCAAAGTGCTGGGATTACAGGCATGGGCCACCGCACCTGGCCATTGATATTACTTTTTGTTTTTGTGCTAAGTCTTCAAGCATGTTTCAAAGCAATCTGGATACATTTCAAGAATTCAATGGCCACATGGGGCTAGTGGCTGCCATATTGGAGGGCACGGGACTTGAATAGTGGTCCTCTAACTGTACTGCCTTTCCTCTCCCACTTCCACCCAACCTCCATTTCCCCAGTCATTTTCAAAACCAGGAAAATCCAATGAACAGCAACATCGAAGAACCAAATGGCCTAGGCTGCCATTCCTTAGTAATTTTCCTCTCCGTTTCAGAATTCTGGTTTGAACACCCTTTCATTTTTTTCCACTTTGAAATGAGTATTTGAAAGGGAGAAAGAAAACAGGCACATACAGTTGACCCACTAATCACTTTCCCACTGTTCAGCAAAACCTGGAATCGGGTTTTGCCTCACAGCTGATTTTATCTCCACCATCTCACAGTACAACTGTATTTAAGCCAGACATGTACAATGGTAACAGTAATGTTGGTTAAAAAAAAAAAAAAGTTAACTTAGTCACAGCTTGATGGCTGTTTTGGCACAGGCTTGGGAAATAAAACTCTTTTATATGGAAAACTCTACCTGTGAATACTGAGAAACAGGTTAGTCTGGCAACACAGAATTTTCTCCGAAATACTTGTCAAGTGAATTTCTGCCACGCTTTGTCCCTCCACCTCATCTCTTCTGGCTTTCTAACTGACTGTCTGCCACCTGCCTGGAATCCCAACTAGCCTTAGATACCCAGGCAAGAGCAGGTCTCGGAGCCAAAGTAGCATTCAGGTGGCAGAGCACCAAACACAGCTCTGCCTCCTGAGAAGGTGAGTGGGTCTTGAAGATCTTAGCTTTTCTGAGTTCGGCTCCATTCTAAAGGAATTTCAGCAAGCAGAAGATTCATCAGATTGATTTAGAAATGCAGCTTTCATAAACTTCATGTTAAGCATGTTAAATTCTGTTACATGCTTGAAAGCCGAGACTAGAAACTGCATCTACTGTATTAGCATTTTTTAGAGGAAGCATGTTAAAGGATCCAGGAAGACAGGAGACTAAGTGCCATGTCACAGAGCTAAGCAGACCATCAGAAAGGAGAATAGAAACCAGTTCCTCAGATGCCTGACCCAGTGCCCTTGCCACCAACAAATTGTACTACCTTAAGGTAGTCCTTTTTTTTTTTTTTTTTTTTTTTTAAAGAGGCCATTGGGAATATCTGTTAAAATTTCAAATAGGCTTATTCTTGACTCCCTTACTGACTCATCATTTCACCTATAAGAATGTATCCTACAAAAACACAGACATGTACAGAGACATTTGAATAAGGATGTTTGTTGCAACATTCTTTATGACAGCGGAACACTGAAATCAACTTAAATGTCACTTGGTACATACACTTTTGAAAATGATGTAGATTTATATATACCGATACTGGAAAGATCTCCCTCACAGAAATAAATTAAAAATTCATCATGCAAAAGTAGTTCTAGCAAGATTCCATTTCTACAGAAGGGAAAAATACAAATATATGTGTGTAAATTCATAGTAAATATCTGAAAGAATATTTGCAAAGTTGTTAAAGGTGATTGTTTCTGCTAAATGCAGGGGACTTTGGGGATGTGTTTTTAAATCATTTGACACTGTTATTGGAGAACAAATTTCCAAAGTATGTGTGAAATTAAACATAAACATATCCAGAAAACTATTTTCTAACCTCATTATAAATAAGCCAGAATATTCACAAAGGGCATGCTTACTTAGAAATGTAGATGTGCTTTTAAATAATAATAAATAAAGATTTTTTAAAGTCTTATTATGCTAAGAACTTGCTTACAAGTCATTTGTGTATGGCTGAAAAATAAAAAAATAACAAACTAAAGAATGATCAGCAAGTTAATTAATTAAAATTATTCATGCTTTTCTCAAGGTTAATTCTGTTGAGTGTTTAGTGCTATGAAAGAAATAAAAAACAACTATGGATAATATAACTTCAAGAGGCTCTGAATGTTTACATTTTTTGTTGTTATGAATACATTCTCTTCAATATTGCTTAAAATAAGAAAAATCAGCAATAATCTTTTTAGCCAACAATGAGTTCTGTAAATTGCAGTGCATCAGTATGATAGAATATTATGTAGCCATTAATAAGTCATACTGCAGAAATATATTTATTGGCATGCTTAGGTTTTAATGATATATTGTTTTGCTTTTTTTTATTATTATACTTTAAGTTCTGGGGTACATGTGCAGAACATGCAGGTTTGTTACACAGGTATGTATATATGCCATGGTGGTTTGCTGCCTCCATCCCCCCATCACCTACATTACGTATTTCTTCTAATGTTATCCCTCCCCAATTTCCCCACTCCCTGCTATCCCTCCCCTAGTCCCCCACCCCCCAACAGACCCCAGTGTGTGATGTTCCCCTCCCTGTGTCCATGTGTTCTCATTGTTCAACACCTGCCTATGAGTGAGAACATGCGGTGTTTGATTTTCTGTTCCTGTGTCAGTTTGCTGAGAATGATAGTTACCAGGTTCATCCATGTCCCTGCAAAGGATATGAACTCATCCTTTTTTATGGCTGCATAGTATTCCATGGTGTATATGTGCCACATTTTCTTTATCCAGTCTATCCTTGATGGGCATTTGGGTTGGTTCCAAGTCTTTCCTATTGTGAACAGTGCCACAGTGAACATACGTGTGCATGTGTCTTTATAATAGAATGATTTATAATTATTTGGGTATATACACAGTAATGGGATTGCTGGGTGAAATGGTATTTTTATTTCTAGGCCTTGAGGAATTGCCACACTGTCTTCCACAGCGGTTGTACGAATTTACACTCCCACCAGCAGTGTAAAAGCATTCCTAATTCTCCACATCATTTGCAGTTGTCTCCAGATTTTTAAATGATCACCCTTCTAACTCATGTGAGATGGTATCTCAGAGTTGTTTTGATTTGCATTTCTCTAATGACCACTGATGATAAGCATTTTTTCATGTGTTTGTTGGCCACACAAATGTCCTCTTTTGAAAAGTGCCTGTTCATATCTTTTGCCCACTTTTCAATGGGGTTGTCTGTTTTTTTCTTGTAAATTTATATAAGTTCTTTGTAGATTCTGGATATCAGCCCTTTGTCAGATGGGTAGCTTGCAAAAATTTCTTCCCATTCTGTTGGTTGCCAGTTCACACTAATGATTGTTTCTTTTGCTGTGCAGAAGCACTTAACTTTAATTAGATCCCATTTATCTATTTTGGCTTTTGTTGCCATTGCTTTTGGTGTCTTAGTCATAAAATCCTTGTCTATGCCTATGTCCTGAATGGCATTGCCTAGGTATTTTTCTAGAGTTTTTATGGTGTTAGGTCTTGTGTTTAAATCTTTAATCCATCTTGAGTTAATCTTTGTATAAGGTGTAAAGAAGGTGTCCAGTTTCAGCTTTCTGCATATGGCTAGCCAGTTTTCCCAACACCATTTATTAAATAGGGAATCCTTTCCCCATTGCTTGTTTCAGGTGTGTCAAAGATCAGATGGTTGTAGATGTGTGGTATTACTTTTGAGGCCTCTGTTTTGTTCCATTGGTCTATATCACTGTTTTGGCAACCGTACCATGCTGTTTTGATTACTGTAGGCTTGTAGTATAGTTTGAAGTCAGGTAGCGTGATGCCTCCAGCTTTGTTCTTTTTGCTTAGGATTGTCTTGGCTATCAGGGCTCTTTTATGGTTCCATATGAATTTTAAGGTAGTTTTTTCCAGTTCTGTGAAGAAGGTCATTGGTAGCTTGTTGGGGATAGTGTTGAATCTATAAATTACTTTGCACAGTAAGGCCATTTTCACAATATTGATTCTTCCTAACCAGAAGCATGGAAGGTTTTTTCCATCTGTTTGTGTCCCCTCTTATTTACTTGAACGGTGGTTTGTATTTTTTGAAGAGGTCTTTCATGTCCTTTGTTAGTTGTATTCTTAGGTATTTTATTCCCTTTGTAGCAATTGCAAAGGGGACTTCACTCATGATTTGGCTCTCTCTTTGTCTGTTACTGGTGTATAGGAATGCTTGTGATTTTTTCACATTGATTTTGTATCCTGAGGCTGCTGAAGTTGCTTATCAATTTAAGGAGATTTTGGGTTGAGACAATGGGGTCTTCTAAATATACAATCATGTCATCTGCAAGTAGAGACAATTTGACTTCCTCCTTTCTTAATTGAATATCCTTTGTTTCTCTTTCTGGCCTGATTGCTCTGGTTAGAAATTCCAACACTATGTTGAATAGGAATGAAGAGAGAGGGCACCTTTTTTTAGTGCCAGTTTTTAAAGGGAATGCTTCCAGCTTTTGATGATTCAGTATGCTATTGGCTGTGCATTTGTCATAAATAGCTTTTATTATTTTGAAATACATTCCATTGATACCTACTTTATTGAGAGTTATCATAAAGGACTGTTGAATTTTGTCAAAGACCTTCTCTGCATCTATTGAGATAATCATGTGGTTTCTGTCTTTGGTTCTGTTTATGTGATGGATTATGTTTTGTTTTGTTTTGTTTTGTTTTTTGAGACGGAGTTTCGCTCTTGTTACCCAGGCTGGAGTGCAATGGCGTGATCTCGGCTCACTGCAACCTCCGCCTCCTGGGTTCAGGCAATTCTCCTGCCTCAGCCTCCTGAGTAGTTGGGATTACAGGCATGCACCACCATGCCAGGCTGATTTTTTGTATTTTTAGTAGAGATGGGGTTTCACCGTGTTGACCAGGATGGTCTTGATCTCTTGACCTCGTGATCCACCCGCCTCAGCCTCCCAAAGTGCTGGGATTACAGGCGTGAGCCACCGCGCCCGGCCTATGGATTATGTTTATTGATTTGTGTATGTTGAACCAGCCTTGCATCCCCGGGATGAAGCCTACTTGATCATGACGGATAAGTTGTTTGATGTGCTGTTGCATTGGATTTGCTAGTATTTTATTGAAGACTTGTGCATCAATGTTCATCATAGATATTGGCCTGAAATTTTCTTTTTTAGTTATGTCTCTTCCAGGTTTTGGTATCAGGATGATGTTGCTCTCACAAAATGAGTTAGGGAGGATTCCCTCTTTTTGTATTGTTTGGAATAGTTTCAGAAGCAATGGTACCAGCTCCTCCTTGTATGTCTGGTAGAATTCAGCTGTGAATCCAACTGGACCTGGACTTTTTTTGTTTGGTAGGCTATCAATTGCTACTTCAATTTCAGACTTTGTTATTGGTCTATTCAGGGTTTCAACTTCTTCCTGGTTTACTCTTGGGAGGGGGTAAGTGTCCAGGAGTTTACCCATTTCTTCTAGATTTACTGGTTTATGAGCATAGAGTTGTTTGTAGTAATCTCTGATGGTAGTTTGTATTTCTGCAGGATTGGTGGTGATATCCCCTTTATTGTTTTTTATTGCATCTACTTGAGTCTTCTCTCTTATTTTTTATTAGTCTGGCTAGCAGTCTATCTATTTTGTTGATCTTTTCAAAAAACCAGCTCACGGATTCATTGATTTTTTGAAGCGTTTTTTGTGTCTCTCTGTCTCCTTCAGTTCTGCTCTGATTTTAGTTATTTCTTGTCTTCCGCTAGCTTTTGAATTTGTTTGATCTTACTCCTCTAGTTCTTTTAATTGTAATGATAGGGTGTTGATTTTAGATCTTTTCTTGCTTCTCATATGGGCAGTTAGTGCTATAAATTTGCCTGTAGACACTGCTTTAAATGTGTCCCAGAGATTCTGGTATGTCGTGCCTTTGTTCTCATTGGTTTTGAAGAACATCTTTAGTTCTGCTTTCATTTCATTATTTATCCAGTAGTCATTCAGGAGCAGGCAGTTTAGTTTACATGTAGTTGTGTGGTTTTGAGTGCGTTTCTGAATCCTGAGTTCTAATTTGATGGCACTGTGGTCTGAGAGGCTGCTATGATTTCTGTTCTTTTGCATTTGCTGAGGAGCAATTTACTTCCAATTATGTGGTCAATTTTAGAGTAAGTGCAATGTGGTGCTGAGAAGAATGTATATTCTGTGGATTTTGGGTGGAGAGTTCTGTAGATGTATATTAGGTTTGCTTGGTCCAGATCTGAGTTGAAGTCCTGGATATCCTTGTTAATTTTCTGACTTGTTAATCTGTCTAATATTGACAGTGGAGTGTTAAGGTCTCCCACTATTAATGTGTGGGAGTCTAAGTCTCTTTGTAGGTCATTAAGAACTTGTTTTATGTATCTCGGTGCTCTAGTATTGGTGCATACATATTTAGGATCATTAGCTCTTCTTGTTGCATTGATCCCTTTATCATTATGTAATGCCCTTCTTTTTCTCTTTTGATCTGTGTTGGTTTAATGTCCATTTTATCAGAGACTAGGATTGCAACCCCTGCTTTTTTTGCTCTCCATTTGCTTGGTAAATCCTCCTCCATCCCTTTATTTTGGGTCTATGTGTGTTTTTGCATGTGAGATGGGTCTCATGAACACAGCACACCTATGGGTCTGGACTTTTTATCCAATTTGCCAGTCTGTGTCTTTTGTTTGGGGCATTTGGCTCATTAACATTTAATGTTAATATTGATATGTATGAATTTGATCCTGCCATTATGATACTAGCTGGTTGTTTTGCCTGTTAGTTGACGCAGTTTCTTCATTATGCTGATGATCTTTACCATTTGCTATGTTTTTGGAGTGGCTCATACTTGTTGTTCCTTTTCAAGTTCAGTGTTTCCTTCAGGAGCTCTTGTAAGGCAGGCCTGGTGGTGGCAAAATCTCTCAGCGATTGCTTGTCTGTAAAGGATTTTATTTCTCCTTCACTTATGAAGCTTAGTTTGGCTGGATATAAAATTTTTTTTTCTTTAATGATGTTGAATATTGGCCCCCACTCTCTTGGCTTGTAGGATTTCTGGGAAGAGATCCACTGTGAGTCTGATGGGCTTCCCTTTGTGGGTAACCCGACCTTTCTCTCTGGCTGCCCTTAGCATTTTTTCCTTCATTTCATCCCTGGTGAATCTGATGATTATGTGCCTTGGGTTTGCTCTTCTTGAGGAATATCTTTGTGGTGTTCTCTGTATTTCCTGGATTTGAACGTTGGCCTACCTTGCTAGGTTGGGGAATTTCTCCTGGATAATATCCTGAAGAGTGTTTTCCAGCTTGGATTCACTCTTCTCATCACATCCAGTACACCAATCAAATGTAGATTAGCTCTTTTCACATAATCCCGTATTTCTTGGAGATTGTTCACTTCATTTTATTCTTTTTTCTCTAATCTTGCCTTCTCATTTTATTTCATTTAGTTGACCTTCAATACTTGTGCATCCTTCATGAGATTCTCGTGCTGTGTTTTTCAGCTCCATCAAGTCATTTATGTTCTTCTCTATACTGGTAATTCTAGTTAGCATTTCATCTAATCTTTTTTCAAGTTTCTTAGGTTCTTTGCATTGGGCTAAGACATGTTCCTTTAGCTCAGATAAGTTTGTTATTACCTGCCTTCTGAAGCCTGCTTCTATTAATTTATCAAACTCATTCTCCATCCAGTTTTGTTCCCTTGCTGGTGAGGAATTGTGATCCTTTGGAGGAGGAGAGGTGTTCTAATTTTTGGTGATTTCATCTTTTTTGCACTGGTTGCACCCCATCTTCTTGGATTTATCTACTTTTGGTCTTTGAAGCTGGTGACTTTCAGATGGGTTCTCCGAGTAGATGTCCTTTCTGTTGATGTTGAAGTTTTTCTTTGTTTTTTAGTTTTCCTTCTAACACTCAGGTCCCTCTGCTGCAAGACTGCTGGAGGTGCACTCCAGTTCCTGCTTGCCTGGGAAATCACCGGCAGGGGCTGCAGAACAGCAAGGATTGCTGCCTGTTTCTTCCTCTGGTAACTTCATCTCAGAAGGGAACTGCCAGATGTCAGCCAGAGCTCTCCTGTTTGAGGTGTCTCTTTGGATATACTGGGGTCAGGGAGCCACTTGAGGAGGTAGTCTGTCTTTTATCAGAGCTCAAGTGCCGTGTTGAGAGCTCTGCTGCTCCCTTCAGAGCTGCTGGGCTGGGACGTTTAAGTGTGCTGCAGTGGAACTCACAACTACCCCTTTTCCCAGGTGCTGTGTCCCAGGAAGGTAGGGCTTTTTTTATAAGTCCCTGATGGGCTGCTGCCTTTTTTCAGAGACACCCTGCCCAGCAAGGAGGAGGTCCAGACATAGTCTGCCTGCAGAGTCATTGCTGAGCTGCCACGGGCTCTGCCCAGCTGCTCTGTAAACTTGCTTGTGATTTTGTTTCCACAGGTAAGGTTAGAACTGCCTTAGTAATGGCACACTGCCTCAGTAATGGTGGACTGCCTGGGTAGTGGCTGAATGCCTTGGCAGTGGCAGATACCCTTCCCCCACAGAGCCTGACCATTCCTGGTAGAGCTCAAACTGCTGCGCTGGCTGCGAACATCCCAAGTCAGTGAGATTCAGTTTGCTAGTCTCTGTGGTGGTGACCCACTGAGCCAGATCACCTGGCTTTCTGCCTTCAGCCCCCTTTCTCTCAGGGGTATGTGTGGCTCTGTTTTGAAGGCACTCCAGGTGCCAGCCAAAATGGCTGCTCAGGTTTGCACTGGAAACTCACAGTGCCTGTTGGCCAGAGGGAATCTCCTCATCTGTGGGCTGCAAAGACCACAGGAGAAGTGCAGCATCCAAATGGGAGCACTGCAGTGGCTGGAAAGGTCCCTGATGGCCTCCACTGGGTAGGAGTCAGGGGATCTCCTGCTGTTGCACTTCCCAGGTGAAGCAGTGCCCCACCTTGCCTCAGTTTGCTTTCCTTGGACTATACCCACTATCCAACCAGTCCCATTAAGATGAACCTGGTACCTCAAATGTTTACATTTTTAAAAGTAGGCTTATAAATTATAGTTAAAATAATAAAAATAAATTGTTCAGAGTGTGGGTTAAAGAAATAAAATATGATTCAAATATGTCATTTCCTTATGCCAACGGATGATACATTTCACAATATCTGATTTTCTAGAATCCAAGGCAGGACTCATATTCACCTGTGACTAGTTGGAAAAGTAGAACCAGGAGTGTATGGGCCAAAAAAAAAACTTCCATTCACACTGTATATGAACTGGGACATGTACAAGAAAAGTGGGCATCTGGGTCTTCAGTAGTACGACTTGGAAAGGCTTCTCAGATAAAGTGGTGTAAAGAACAATTAGGTCACCAAGTAGAGAAGATGGGGCACTCTCCCAAGTAAAGGGGATAATATGTGCAAAAGCATGGACACTAAGAACTTAGCAGATCTTGAAAAATTTCAGCAGAGCTAGGACATAAAGTTTGTAGAGAAGTTGATTGGAGATGATGATGCTGAAGATGGGGAATAGAAGCAGATACTCAAAGGCCCACATAAACCAGGTAAATGAATTTGGACATTTTATATGTTAGTCCTGTGCAGACAAGTATGGGAGCCATGAGCCACATGTGACAATGAGCACTTAAAATGTGGCTAACCCAAATTAAGATGTGCTTTAAATGTAAAGTAATACACACCAGATTTCAAAAGCTTACTATAAAAAAAATCTGGAAAACACTTCATTACATTTTTTACTGATTATGCATTAAAAAGATAATATCTTAGATATATTGAGCTAAGTACAATATACTGTATTGTTAACATGAATTTCGCCCATCTTTACTTGTTTTAACTGACTACTAAAAATTTAAAATTACATATGTGGCTAGAATTATATTTCTACTTGACAATGCTGCTTTAGAGTTACATGTTTTAACAGAGTAGTGAAAAGTTGGGATTTGCATTTTACAACTATCCTCCTGGAAAAATGTAAAGGATAGTTTGTAGGAAAACCAAATGGGGGGCAGGAAAGACAGTTCTCAGCTATTCTAACAGTCCAAGGAGAGACAATGAAAGCTTCTCAAAAGCTCTGGAAACAAAATAAAGAAATGATTCCATCTATGGGCTATAGTGAGTGAAGGGTTGAAAAGAAGATACACTTTATGCTTCTTGTTTGGATGTCTTGGTTCTTGATGATTTTATTCAATTAGAAGATAATGACAATGGGAAGATCTAGTTTGTATGAAGTTTAGGTAAAGATGATTACATTTTTAAAGAATATGTTGTGGTGCATGTGGTACCCAAAATATACACTTTCTAATAGACAAAAAATGTGGGTGTTCCAATAAAAGTTTTTGATTGGATGGAGAGATGTGTGATTCATCAATGCATGCATTGCTGGGTAGCTGCCCTTTTTGAAAATAATACAAAACTCTGAGAAATACCAACATTTATGGGGAGAGTAAGGCATCTGTCAGGAGATTAGGAAACAGCAGCCAGAGGGACTGGAAGAGAACAAGGAAATACTGTTCCAGAAGCCTAGCAAGAGGCATTCAAGGAAGGAGCAGTCACCAAGGCATAGAAAAGTCCATTCCAGTAAGAAAAGTGCCCATAGCATAGAATTCATTGCAGCTTAAAGGGTGACTTAAATGCATTTTAAGTTTATTACCTCATTTAATTATCACAGCAACCTTATGAGATAGGTGCTATAATTATCTTGAACAAGTTACTTGAACATGTTACTTAACCTTCTGGTTAACTTGATCTTGAACGAGTTACTTAACCTTAAGGTTAAGTACTTAATCTTAAGGTTAAGTAACTNTATTAGGTTTGCTTGGTCCAGATCTGAGTTGAAGTCCTGGATATCCTTGTTAATTTTCTGACTTGTTAATCTGTCTAATATTGACAGTGGAGTGTTAAGGTCTCCCACTATTAATGTGTGGGAGTCTAAGTCTCTTTGTAGGTCATTAAGAACTTGTTTTATGTATCTCGGTGCTCTAGTATTGGTGCATACATATTTAGGATCATTAGCTCTTCTTGTTGCATTGATCCCTTTATCATTATGTAATGCCCTTCTTTTTCTCTTTTGATCTGTGTTGGTTTAATGTCCATTTTATCAGAGACTAGGATTGCAACCCCTGCTTTTTTTGCTCTCCATTTGCTTGGTAAATCCTCCTCCATCCCTTTATTTTGGGTCTATGTGTGTTTTTGCATGTGAGATGGGTCTCATGAACACAGCACACCTATGGGTCTGGACTTTTTATCCAATTTGCCAGTCTGTGTCTTTTGTTTGGGGCATTTGGCTCATTAACATTTAATGTTAATATTGATATGTATGAATTTGATCCTGCCATTATGATACTAGCTGGTTGTTTTGCCTGTTAGTTGACGCAGTTTCTTCATTATGCTGATGATCTTTACCATTTGCTATGTTTTTGGAGTGGCTCATACTTGTTGTTCCTTTTCAAGTTCAGTGTTTCCTTCAGGAGCTCTTGTAAGGCAGGCCTGGTGGTGGCAAAATCTCTCAGCGATTGCTTGTCTGTAAAGGATTTTATTTCTCCTTCACTTATGAAGCTTAGTTTGGCTGGATATAAAATTTTTTTTTCTTTAATGATGTTGAATATTGGCCCCCACTCTCTTGGCTTGTAGGATTTCTGGGAAGAGATCCACTGTGAGTCTGATGGGCTTCCCTTTGTGGGTAACCCGACCTTTCTCTCTGGCTGCCCTTAGCATTTTTTCCTTCATTTCATCCCTGGTGAATCTGATGATTATGTGCCTTGGGTTTGCTCTTCTTGAGGAATATCTTTGTGGTGTTCTCTGTATTTCCTGGATTTGAACGTTGGCCTACCTTGCTAGGTTGGGGAATTTCTCCTGGATAATATCCTGAAGAGTGTTTTCCAGCTTGGATTCACTCTTCTCATCACATCCAGTACACCAATCAAATGTAGATTAGCTCTTTTCACATAATCCCGTATTTCTTGGAGATTGTTCACTTCATTTTATTCTTTTTTCTCTAATCTTGCCTTCTCATTTTATTTCATTAATTTGGCCATTGAAACTTGTGCATCCTTCATGAGATTCTCGTGCTGTGTTTTTCAGCTCCATCAAGTCATTTATGTTCTTCTCTATACTGGTAATTCTAGTTAGCATTTCATCTAATCTTTTTTCAAGTTTCTTAGGTTCTTTGCATTGGGCTAAGACATGTTCCTTTAGCTCAGATAAGTTTGTTATTACCTGCCTTCTGAAGCCTGCTTCTATTAATTTATCAAACTCATTCTCCATCCAGTTTTGTTCCCTTGCTGGTGAGGAATTGTGATCCTTTGGAGGAGGAGAGGTGTTCTAATTTTTGGTGATTTCATCTTTTTTGCACTGGTTGCACCCCATCTTCTTGGATTTATCTACTTTTGGTCTTTGAAGCTGGTGACTTTCAGATGGGTTCTCCGAGTAGATGTCCTTTCTGTTGATGTTGAAGTTTTTCTTTGTTTTTTAGTTTTCCTTCTAACACTCAGGTCCCTCTGCTGCAAGACTGCTGGAGGTGCACTCCAGTTCCTGCTTGCCTGGGAAATCACCGGCAGGGGCTGCAGAACAGCAAGGATTGCTGCCTGTTTCTTCCTCTGGTAACTTCATCTCAGAAGGGAACTGCCAGATGTCAGCCAGAGCTCTCCTGTTTGAGGTGTCTCTTTGGATATACTGGGGTCAGGGAGCCACTTGAGGAGGTAGTCTGTCTTTTATCAGAGCTCAAGTGCCGTGTTGAGAGCTCTGCTGCTCCCTTCAGAGCTGCTGGGCTGGGACGTTTAAGTGTGCTGCAGTGGAACTCACAACTACCCCTTTTCCCAGGTGCTGTGTCCCAGGAAGGTAGGGCTTTTTTTATAAGTCCCTGATGGGCTGCTGCCTTTTTTCAGAGACACCCTGCCCAGCAAGGAGGAGGTCCAGACATAGTCTGCCTGCAGAGTCATTGCTGAGCTGCCACGGGCTCTGCCCAGCTGCTCTGTAAACTTGCTTGTGATTTTGTTTCCACAGGTAAGGTTAGAACTGCCTTAGTAATGGCACACTGCCTCAGTAATGGTGGACTGCCTGGGTAGTGGCTGAATGCCTTGGCAGTGGCAGATACCCTTCCCCCACAGAGCCTGACCATTCCTGGTAGAGCTCAAACTGCTGCGCTGGCTGCGAACATCCCAAGTCAGTGAGATTCAGTTTGCTAGTCTCTGTGGTGGTGACCCACTGAGCCAGATCACCTGGCTTTCTGCCTTCAGCCCCCTTTCTCTCAGGGGTATGTGTGGCTCTGTTTTGAAGGCACTCCAGGTGCCAGCCAAAATGGCTGCTCAGGTTTGCACTGGAAACTCACAGTGCCTGTTGGCCAGAGGGAATCTCCTCATCTGTGGGCTGCAAAGACCACAGGAGAAGTGCAGCATCCAAATGGGAGCACTGCAGTGGCTGGAAAGGTCCCTGATGGCCTCCACTGGGTAGGAGTCAGGGGATCTCCTGCTGTTGCACTTCCCAGGTGAAGCAGTGCCCCACCTTGCCTCAGTTTGCTTTCCTTGGACTATACCCACTATCCAACCAGTCCCATTAAGATGAACCTGGTACCTCAAATGTTTACATTTTTAAAAGTAGGCTTATAAATTATAGTTAAAATAATAAAAATAAATTGTTCAGAGTGTGGGTTAAAGAAATAAAATATGATTCAAATATGTCATTTCCTTATGCCAACGGATGATACATTTCACAATATCTGATTTTCTAGAATCCAAGGCAGGACTCATATTCACCTGTGACTAGTTGGAAAAGTAGAACCAGGAGTGTATGGGCCAAAAAAAAAACTTCCATTCACACTGTATATGAACTGGGACATGTACAAGAAAAGTGGGCATCTGGGTCTTCAGTAGTACGACTTGGAAAGGCTTCTCAGATAAAGTGGTGTAAAGAACAATTAGGTCACCAAGTAGAGAAGATGGGGCACTCTCCCAAGTAAAGGGGATAATATGTGCAAAAGCATGGACACTAAGAACTTAGCAGATCTTGAAAAATTTCAGCAGAGCTAGGACATAAAGTTTGTAGAGAAGTTGATTGGAGATGATGATGCTGAAGATGGGGAATAGAAGCAGATACTCAAAGGCCCACATAAACCAGGTAAATGAATTTGGACATTTTATATGTTAGTCCTGTGCAGACAAGTATGGGAGCCATGAGCCACATGTGACAATGAGCACTTAAAATGTGGCTAACCCAAATTAAGATGTGCTTTAAATGTAAAGTAATACACACCAGATTTCAAAAGCTTACTATAAAAAAAATCTGGAAAACACTTCATTACATTTTTTACTGATTATGCATTAAAAAGATAATATCTTAGATATATTGAGCTAAGTACAATATACTGTATTGTTAACATGAATTTCGCCCATCTTTACTTGTTTTAACTGACTACTAAAAATTTAAAATTACATATGTGGCTAGAATTATATTTCTACTTGACAATGCTGCTTTAGAGTTACATGTTTTAACAGAGTAGTGAAAAGTTGGGATTTGCATTTTACAACTATCCTCCTGGAAAAATGTAAAGGATAGTTTGTAGGAAAACCAAATGGGGGGCAGGAAAGACAGTTCTCAGCTATTCTAACAGTCCAAGGAGAGACAATGAAAGCTTCTCAAAAGCTCTGGAAACAAAATAAAGAAATGATTCCATCTATGGGCTATAGTGAGTGAAGGGTTGAAAAGAAGATACACTTTATGCTTCTTGTTTGGATGTCTTGGTTCTTGATGATTTTATTCAATTAGAAGATAATGACAATGGGAAGATCTAGTTTGTATGAAGTTTAGGTAAAGATGATTACATTTTTAAAGAATATGTTGTGGTGCATGTGGTACCCAAAATATACACTTTCTAATAGACAAAAAATGTGGGTGTTCCAATAAAAGTTTTTGATTGGATGGAGAGATGTGTGATTCATCAATGCATGCATTGCTGGGTAGCTGCCCTTTTTGAAAATAATACAAAACTCTGAGAAATACCAACATTTATGGGGAGAGTAAGGCATCTGTCAGGAGATTAGGAAACAGCAGCCAGAGGGACTGGAAGAGAACAAGGAAATACTGTTCCAGAAGCCTAGCAAGAGGCATTCAAGGAAGGAGCAGTCACCAAGGCATAGAAAAGTCCATTCCAGTAAGAAAAGTGCCCATAGCATAGAATTCATTGCAGCTTAAAGGGTGACTTAAATGCATTTTAAGTTTATTACCTCATTTAATTATCACAGCAACCTTATGAGATAGGTGCTATAATTATCTTGAACAAGTTACTTGAACATGTTACTTAACCTTCTGGTTAACTTGATCTTGAACGAGTTACTTAACCTTAAGGTTAAGTACTTAATCTTAAGGTTAAGTAACTAATTCAAGATCACACAACAAGTGAGGGGAAGAGATAGGATTCAAACCCAGGTCTCCCAGTACCCACATTCTTACTTGAAATCCCAATTATTCACACGTATAGAACCAGCTCATCATCTACCCTGAAATACTAAAGGAACTAAGAGAATTTTTATTATCAACAAGAATCAAATTAGAAACAATTTATTTCTCTTAAGCTGCTAGCTTTGGATCAGTTCTACAGGGCAGTGAGGATTACTTGAAGGACAAGGTAAATGGGAATAACTTTTGCTTGACCTCTGTCACCACTCTTTGCTGGCTATTCTAAAGGATTTTAGAATCAAACAAGCCTGTCCTAGCCAGAGGTGCTTGGTGGGCGAGGACACCCAATGCCCTATTCCCCTGTGGCAGATGTCAGCAGTAGGCAAGGAACAGGAACGATTGACCCAGAAAGCAACAAGATTCAGGAGGATGGCTGTCAATCCACCTTTATCTAGCCGTCTCTGCAACCTCATGTCACCACGCTCAGTTCCATCTTTTCTAAACCCTGTGTAGAAGCTTCTGCAGACTTTGGGGAGGTGAGACAATGCACCTGTTATAGAAACCCTGGAAGCCACAGGATTTGATGTAGGCCTTGTTTCCAGCTCAGCTCAGCAACCTTCATCAGCAACCTCTAGTGTCTACGAGAACTAATAAATCTCCCATTAGGAAAAGTGGTTTTCCTCCTCCCATAATTATCATAACAGAGGCTTTTGGCATTATGTTTTTGCTTTTTTGAGACAAAGTTTCACCCTTGTTACACAGGCTGGAGTGCAATGACATGATCTCGGCTCACTACAACCTCCATCTCCCAGGTTCAAGTGATTCTCCTGCCTCAGCCTCCCAAGTAGCTGGAATTACAGGTGTGCGCCATCATGCCCAGCTAATTTTTGTATTTTTAGTAAAGATGGGATTTCACCATGTTGTCCGGGTTGGTCTCGAACTCCTGGCCTCAGGTTATTCACATGCCTTTGCCTGCCAAAGTGCTGGAATTAGAGACAGGAGCCCCCGTGCCAGGCCTTGGCATAATGTTTTGATGACAAAATTCTGACCAGTCAGATTCAGTGAGAATCTAATAAAAGTCATTCTAGTAATTATTATTTAATAGCTCTGCCAAGGTCTGCCCCTGGCCCAAAACATTTCTCCTTTCTCGCCCACCTAGAAAAAAGCCTGTAATAATTTTTGCTAGAGAGTTTTTCATTTGAATCTCCAAGTGTCTTATTTTAAACAGCAAAAATTCCTATGAATTTGAGTATTTGACTAACTCGCCTGAGATAAAAAGAGATCATTATAGAATGATAGTTTGATGGGGGATGGGCACTACATTAGCAGCATATTTTGGGTACTATCTGTGTACAGAATGCCTGATAAATATACAGGAGGTTCACAGGCCGGGGAAGTTCCCTAAGGAAACAGTTAGAAATTGCATAGGAAAAGAGAAGAGCACAGGGAATAAACCACAGTCACTACTGCATTTTTCATGAGTTCTTTCCTATCAGAAGGTTGTCCTCCAAACACTGACTCTTCAAATCTCAGTTCTGATGGACCTTGCTGAACTGACCGGCTGAGATTTGAATCCTTTGGGAGAATTTTCAAGTGCCACAGAACATGACAGACCAGAAGTAATAAAACTGAGAACGCGGCTGTGACTAGAGGGGAAAAAATGCTTCCATCTAGAAGTCTAGAATACTTTTCGAAGGTATAATTTCATTTCAGGGAAATTCTGGCTACATTATTCCAACAGGATTTAAAACCCTTATTTAATAAAGTTACAACCAAGTCAGGAGCCTTGGCCTCAATGTAAACACAATTAGCCTTGAGATTAGAAGGCTGAAGGATGGGTAATTTATAGACTCACCAATTGCTTTCCCTCATCTGAACAAGGGCAATGGAAATGTGAGCATTATTTACAGTACTGTACTCACATTTTCAGGAATGGGGTCAAGAAACATGTAGAAGTCAAGAATTCCTCCAAATAGTCTGGAATGTTTTAAAAAAAAAAAAAAAGGATATGGGCTGAGAGTGGTTTCTGAGGAGAACAAAGCAAAGTACAAAATAAGCACAAACAAAATAAGTGCAAAGATTACTATTAAAATTTCTAACATCGGTATGCTACCTAGGCTGGCTGCCTAATTATATTAGTCTCTACTCAGAGCTGTGATAGCCTCTAAGTATGTGCCAGGATTTCCCAGTTGCATGTGTTCACAACTTTCTTTTTCAAAGAGCTCATAGTCAGTTACTTACTGCACTTATGCACCGAAGGGGTTAAAATAAGCCCTTTAAGGGCACTTGAAAAAAAGGAGGTGCAAAGAGACCACTCTGACCTTTGTCTTATTTCTTAAAAACGTGGAATCCCCATGTGAAAGATGCCCACCCTATGTTAGAAAGATGCAACATTCTCATCATCAATAACAGAACGTTGAGACTAAGAAAATACTGTGTAGACTTTGTTAAAATAATTCTTGTCCTTTAAGCTTCCCCACATAATTTAATTATTTTCTTCACAATTTACTATTCTTTGTCCGATTTGGTATATAAGTATCTGACTCTAACTGCTTCTTCAGGTCTTTATTTCTTTATGAGGGCTCCCATGCTATGTAAAACTTGTATTAAATAAATCTGTATACTTTTCTCCTATTAGTCTATCTTAGACCAATTTAATTATCAAACCAAGCTGGAAGCATTAGATGATGGAGGTGGAATTTTTCCAGACACACACACACACACACACACACGTGCACGCGCACACGCGTACATGCACACACACAAACACACGCACACAAACATGGGCATGCACGTACCACCAAGAGAGGGAGTCAGTTTAAAGGCAAGCACACAATCAAGGAAAGCCACTGCAAAAGCAATGCGTTTCAAATATTTCTAGACTAATTTAATGCAGAAATGTGGCCTTGGCAATGTTTAACTTGTTGAGATGATAAGGCAGAGCCAGAGACCTTATATTACCATGAAATTTCTAACATGATTGTCCAAGTGGCTTCTGATTTCTCTAGTTATGTGTCTTTAGTGTTATGTGTCTTAATGATATTTTGCAATATAGTGAATGAATGTATATCTTTCATATAAAAAATTCCATTCTGAAACCAAAATGTTAAATTGTAGACAATCTCTCACTCTATTTGCTTATAATTAATAAGTATTTTTAAACGAAAAAAGACAAAATTTAGATTTAAATTGTGCATTTGCTTCTTTATAATTTAACCACACAATCACATAACCTTGGGCATTGGAATTCAGGAGAAGAACACCATGAGCATTAAAATCTTTCTCTATGCACATATAAAAAGGGTGAACTCCACAGAGACTGCTAAATGGCTGCAACAGCAAGAAGAAATATTATGTTATCTGAGGGTTTGGTATCATTTTATTATTCTACTAAAAGAGACACAGTAGCAATTAATGACATGCCAAAAATGTATAATTTCTATTGTGAGCATGAAAGGAAAACTAGTGATAACTTGAGTAGATGTAAAATTTTGAACTTATCTTTATAACTAAGTAAAACCAATATGATTTCTGAAAGTAAATCATATTTACAGTTATAGAGTAAATAACATACTCTAATAATAGAGTAAATCATATTTACATTTATCAGTGTAAATCATATTTATATTTATAGGATCTTATGGAAACATTATTATTCATGGTCCCTGCTTCTTTCAGCAAACAGATTTCTAGTATTAGGAATCTATACCCACATATTACTGATGGTGAGTGAACTCTGGAAAACATTTCATATTTAACAAATTTCATATCCTGCTTAAAGGATAGTGTTCACGTTCAAGAGATCCATAGATTGAACTGCATGGGACTGTAGTTATCACTTGTATAAACTGGTTCAAAAACATCAGCCCTCCAAGAATCATTTCCCGTCTGTTCCAGACAAGAAGAAGATAGTAACTAGGCAGCTCTTACTGAGAAAGTCATTTTCCATTAGATTCTGGTTTAATAAATCCTGTAAAGCTGGCTAAAAAAGAGAAGGACAAACCAAAAACAGGTGTGATGGGATCTAAGGGAACAGTCGGAAATTCATGTCCATTAAGTATTTACTAAATGCTGGCTCATAAACTAATTAAAAATTCTATGGTGTTTCATTCAATCTTATAATGACCCTGTGGGAAAGCATTCTTATTCCATTTTATAAAAGAAGAAAATGAGACTCAGAAAGAGTAAAGTCCCATAACTTGCCTCAAATTTTACAAATAACAGTGCCAAAATTCAGTGAGTTGTGCTTGCTCAAATTTTAGCAAAGCATTTTGTCTATTGAGTTGGAAGTAGATCTTTCTTGAAATAAAAGTAGTCCATGTTCAAATAAAAATTGGAAAATATTGGGTTACCCAAATCTGGCTAGATTCCTTTTTCAGAATTCTTAACAGGGAACATTATGATTCTCCAAGATTGCTTGATTCTTGCAAGCATAATGGTTCTCCAAGAGGTGACTCTCACATATGACATTTTAAAAGGTAATAGATTATGGAAGCCTATCTAGAATGCTTGTGGATTGTGGAATCTGTCTTAGATCACTTCAAGAAAGGGGGAGAGCAGCAATGGTGTTGGTGAGAATACAGCAGTCACAGTAATGGCAGCCCCATGCTGCTGCCCAACCCATACTTCATACCACCTCTATTGGGGTTCAATGCCTGATCCTAGTCCATAAGACAGACAGGCACACCTAAGTCCACTGCTAGAGGAGTTGCCCACACACTTGAGGAGACTGCCCCTACGTAACAGCATGGCATGTGCAGTGCTGTTACTTAATATGTTTGGTAGAAGTCATTGCTTTTAGCCTCTCTCCCTGCATTCAAGGACATTTTTCCAAGTGTCATGAACTATCCTGGGCACGTGCAGAATACACAGGGGAATGTACAGCAGGAAGAGTGGATCATTACAACACAATGGCCTATGTGGAGATAAACATGCACATGTTGATAAGGGCAAAGGACAGGAGCACACACATATCATAGCCTGAGAAGGTAAAATATCAGGGGAAGCTGTTAAGAGCAGCTCAGATACTGTATACAAATAGGAACAATCTATATCAACTGTTTCCCACACGAAAAAGATTTTATTAACTTTATCTCATGTTCTTAGTTGGATATAGTTTTCTCAGACCCTAATAAATAACAAAACCCATTTTATCTTTCAAGTCATCAGGAGCCTCTGAGAAGATTTATCTTTCTTTTTTTTCTCCGACAAATATCCAAGCCTCTATGTATAACTTTCTAATAATTCATTAAAAAGTCACTTAGCCAAAAAGACCTGAAATAAAGACCAAAATGCTACTGGAGTCCTTTCTGATTAATTAATAATATTAACAGTAATCGTTTGCCTCAAAAATTGTGTAAGTACACATACACACACATACACACATATGAATTCTGATTGGTCAGCATGTGCTGAGCTAATTTTTAATATTTTGAATATAACCTCTTTGTACACCTTTTATGAATGATTTCTTTGAAGCTCAAACTCTTAAGGTAATTTCTTAAGTACTACTGATATTCTTAAACAATCTTTGAGACAGATGCTTAAATAACAGCACATCTTTCATTAATATATATATACATATATATTATGTGTGTGTGTATGTCTGTGTGTGTGTGTGTGTGTGTGTGTGTTACAGTATCTCACTCTGACCCAGGCTGGAGAGCAGTGATGTGACTACTGCTCACCACAGCCTCGACCCCCCAGATTCAGGCAATCCTCCTACCTCAGCCTCTCAAAGTAGCTGGGACTACAGGTGTATACCACCATGCCTGGCTGATTTTAAAAAAAAATTTTGTAGCAACAGGGTCTCACTATGTTGCTTAGGCTGGTTTCAAATTCCTGGCTTCAAGCAATCCTTCTGCCTCCAGCTTCCCAAAGCATGGGAATTATAGGTGTGATCTACCACTCTGGTTCATGAATATTAATGAAAGAAAGATATGCTCTTATTAAAGCATCTGTCTCAAAGATTGTATAAGAATATCAATAGTACTTAAGAAGTTACCTTGAGGTGGAGCTCTAAGGAAATCATTCATAAAAGGTGTACAAAAGGGTAATATTCAAAATAATGGAAATTAGCACAGCATATGCCGACCAATCAGAATCCATATGGGCCACAGCCTGAAGCAGGAACCTGAACACCCCAGGAGCTGACAGGCACTGGCCCTGTGCTAGAATGAGATTTCAGGTATTGGTCGTTTGCTGGAACTCAGGAAGCTGTAAAGTGGCTGAGGGGCTGCAGGACAACAGCGCAGTGGGGAGATGTGGGACTGGCCTAGGGCGGCAGCTACTCACTATTGTGGAAGTATTTTAACATGTTAACAACTGCTATGACTATGCTGGTTTCTGCCTCTAAGAACGGTCACCATGCCTCTAAGAAATTATTTTCTAATTCAATTTACTTCTAAAGCTTGAAGATAACTTTAGCTCACAGAAAAATGTCATTTAAGAGAAAATTTTTGGCCTTTACTTTTCTATGTAAAGAATAGTATCAATTAAGCTTTAGTAGTACACCATCAATGATCCTTCATAAAGCAATTTATGCTCCTGTTTATAAAAGAACCTGGTGTCCTTGGAATTGTCTCAAGTGTTATTTACTTACATAAAGCAAGCAGAACCAATGACAACATGCTATGTGTCGCATTAGTTTGAACCACAAACTTGAAATGCATCCTCGTAGATGTATTTTGTTAAGTACACACTTTTGGACTCACTTTCCTTAGCAGAAAATGAATCTAATCATTATCCATAAAATCCACATTAGTTGTTCTGGAACCACTGGGTTGCCATAGTTTGTGGTACGTTGTGGGTTGTGATTGCCAGTTCACTAGGGAATAATTGTTCTAAAGGCATAAGCTGTGTCTGTCCTCTCTCTCTTGCTTGCTTCTTTTTATAACTTCCAATGTTCTCAAATGGTTAGCACCATTACAGAGAGTCCACAGTCTCTTGAGATTTTCCTAAGCCATATTGACAAATATTCTTTATTTCTCCTTTCATTTCATGAACACTGATGGTATACAAAGAAAAGAAAATCACACAAAGGAAAGGAAAAAAAATCTTGAATAAGAAACCAAATTTCATTATTTTGAAATTACCTCCATTGGACATTAAAAAATGAGGGCTTTATCAGTGTACAAACTAGACGCTAATAAGAGAAAAAAATACCATGATGTCAACAGTGCTGAGCTGTAAAATGATATTCAAATAAAGCATTCTCATTGTTCAAGTGAAACTAAAATTATTTAAGTGCAATTAAAATAATAGCACATAAAAATAAAATAATTCCACATTACTTTTCTCTTAAGTATTTTATAAATGAAATAAAATTAACTAGATTAGATGAAATTTATGTATTAAAAATAAAACTGTCTTAGTATTTTACTTATTGTTTCAAAAAAGATAACTATATGCATTTATTATTATAAGGAATTCTCCATATTTATCTATCTCTCCTTTCAACTAAGCAGAGGTGCATGTACTGTGGCTTACATAAATAAATACTATCTTTTTAGAATGTGAGGGGAGAAGGGTTGGTCTAGCCAAACTATATCTTTTGTATTTATGAATAGATAATGGAATTCTAACACATGCATTCCAACATTTATCCTATGAACTAGGTACTGACAGAATTATAAAAGCATTTTGTATTTCCTCCTTTTACTTCCTGTCATACTACTCTTTTTATAACCACAAAATGCCTACAGTCTTTTTCTTCTTTTGTGCCTTTCTTAGGCAGTTCCTCAGTGCAAATCTCTCCTCCCTGAACTCTTAACTAATTCTTGCCATAATTAAAATCTCCCTTTGCATTCCTCACACCTCCATTTGGCTTTTTTCTTTCATTCTCTTAGCTGTCCTAGTTAGCCCTTTTGAGAACCGGTAGTATGTCCTTTATTCCTTCTTATTCCCAAAAATCAACATCAAGTGAATATTGAGAAAATGTTATTTTTCTATATACTTGGAAAAAACACAAGGTGTAACATAATTTGTTAAATGTCTTTTTAAGAATGATGTTATACATAGTATTAGAAAACTCAGTTCTTCCACTCTCTACTTTAGGTACATGGTAATTCACAAATCAATGGAGAAAGCCCTATAATTCTGCTTAATGGGAGTGGGGCGAGGAGACAGAAGATGTATTGACCAAGATTCCCGAACTGTAGCACACACAGGAGCACTGGATATCAGAGCAAACACGACTCCACAGGCTCGCCCTCAGTCACAGAGGATGTCAAGGCAACACCCATACCTCGGCCTTAATCACCAGACCTTCAGGCAGCTGAGATATTTTCCTTAAAGGGCGAAAGTCATCTTAGATGATGTAATAGAGGGGAATACCTTCTGAGCAGAAAGTGAGCCAATAAAAGTTCTAGTCTCATTTCTACTTTTAGTTGATACAGACAAGTTTCTTCAGGTTTCTGTGACTGTTTCTCTAAAAAGACAGGCTGAAAAGGATAGAACCTGGTTGCCTTTCTTAGCCCTTCACTCTCACTGTATAATAACCCCTCCGTGTGTTGCTAAGTCATTTCAAAATAACTTGGTTATAAACATAGCTCAGCCGCGAAGTTGACTGTTTCTATGCCCATGTGCTCCAACTTGACCTTCGCATTTGTTCTGTTGGACGAACTGCTGAGCTCCCGAAATGAACTCTTCCAGCAATTCACTGGACTCAAGCCTTTCTCCCCTTTTTCTTATACCATCTTTCATATCATCCATACAACACGCATTTTTATCTCATCTTCAAAAAAATAACAACTTACATTCCTTCTTTTGACCTCATTTCACTCTATTTCTCTCTTCCTTAAATCAGCTTCTCCAAAAGAATTGTTTACTCCCAATCTTTTTCATTTCTTCTCTGCTCTCTCTGCAAGATACTAATCTGAGGCCTCAACCTCCACAAAACCCTACTGAAACTGCTCTCATCAAGAGGAACAAAGAACTGCATGTTGCTATAAACCATGTTCAATTCTGAGTCCTCGTCTTATTTAATTTATCAGCCCAGTTGATGGAATTTTTTCACATCCTCCTTTTTGAGACACTTTCTGCATTCTTTTCAGTTTAGGTGAAGAAACTTCATATTTCTATCATTTCAATCCAATTGTGTCTTGCTATTTCTTTGCATCCCAAAAAGGGTTTTTCAGAGCAATGAACAAGTACTCACTGGTATTTACTTACTGAATACTGATTATGCTTGGAGATGTGAAACATGCAAGACTGAGCCAGACATTAATTTTGCCATAAGGAAGTTAAAATACGGAGGGAGAAATAAGATAGTGAAGTGAATGAATACATTGCAAGACAGAAAATGTAATTTTCTTAATAGAACAGTAAAATTTATATTGTAAATATAAATATTATTTTATAATTTTTAAATACATGTTATACATATCTATAAATAAGACTTTGAAGGAAATTATATATTTGGTGCTCCTGAAGTTCAGAAGAAAGGGAGATTATTTCCATATATGGCTTTCAGGCAGGCTTCATGAAGAAGGTAGATTAAGCATTAGAAGAATCTGGATATGCAGAGAGAGCAGAGAAAGACATTCAAGAAATGGAAGAGAGAGGAAACAGTTTGAATAAATGTGGAAAGGAGGAAAAGTATAAAACAGACCCCAGAAATAGCAGGCCATTAGTCCAGTCTGACTGGAAGTAGATTGTACAAAGAACACTGGGAAATTTGGATGGGATATGAGGTATAAACTAAATTTTTGATATGTAAAGTTGAAGGACTAGCAGAACGATAAGGAGGAGTTGTCCAATAGGGAGCTGAAAGTATGAAAGTGGAGCAAGTCAAAACTTCAGATGGAGATTTAAAGATCTGCAGAATAGGGGTATCCAGAAAAGTCACAGCATGCAAGGGAAAAGTACAGAAAGAAGAGAGGAAGAGCAAAGGTGAAATTATGAAGGATTGTTTTAATGTGTGGCTTTCTTAACACACATGAATAAGAAAATTTAAGTAGATTCAAGTTCACAATTGGCAAATATTTACTGACCAATATGTTGGGGATGCTGAAACAAAACTTGAGTCCCTGCCATGACGGATCATTTGTTCTAATAGAAGATAATAAACACATAAAACAACCAAAAACATTCACAAGAAATTTTCAAGTATTGATAAGAAGATAAAATATGTACCTGTAACACAGAGTGAAGGAGGGCAAATACAATAATAATACAATCTATGGAGAACACAGCTTTGCCTGTATTGTTTCACTCAACCCTAATGAAAACCAATTTTACAGAAAAAGGAGCTACACTTTGAGATTTTTAATTACTTCCCCAAGTTAACACAGCAACCCGAGTGGCAAAACAGAAATTTGGATTCAAGTTCTTCTGACCCAAAGACTATGGTTATTCCTGGGTATCCACAGGTTCCACATCCACAGATTCAACCATCCTTGGATGAAAATATTGTATTTGCAGGGGGCAAGGAAGTGGTCCTGAAACCAGTCCCCCACAGATACCTAGGGATGACTATACACTTGACTATGGTGAGTTTCTCCTGTCTGAATGTCTGAATATTCATTTAATTCCTAAGAAGGTTATATTACCACTTCCATGTTCTGTAAAACATGCTTTAAAGCTTCCTTTCCTTCCATGATGATAAACTTGCTACCCACTGCATTCTCTTTTACCCTGTCCACTGTGACCGAGGACACATAGCTGAAACACAGATGGTCAATGTTTTTCTATCAATTTTCTATTGCTATGCATCATACCACCCCAAAACTTAGTAAACTGGAATATCAGAATATCAACACTGCAATTCCTTACAATGCCCTGTGCAGTTCTTCTGCTGATCTTGCTTGGAATTATATATACAGCTACAGTCAGCTGATGACTAGGTTGGCAGCTCAGCTAAGTTGGCTGGACCAGCTGGGCTAACTGATCTTCTCTTACCACATGACCTTTCATCCCAAACTTCTGCACATGAAACAGAAGCGTTCCAAGGACATCAGATAGAACCTGTCAGGCCTTGAGGTGGGGGCTCAGAAATCATACATCTCTTCTGACACATTTTATTGTTCTAGAAAGTGATAGGGCCAGCTCAAAGTCCAGGGATGATAAATTGGACTTCACCTTTTAGTGGGAGGAAATGGAAAGGATTTGTTGGCCATCTTTAATTCACTACAGATTACTCTCTATATACAAATTATTTGCATTCCTTCCACAGGCAAATTTAGTTGCTCCTAAAATCCTTAAAAGGATCAACCCATAACATCTAGTTAAACATCCACAGTCTCATGGTCATGGTAAGTCTCCTCAGGCCTGGTCATCTTGATCCAAAGGTGAAATATCTGCCACTGCACACCCAACATACACAAATGTTGAACAAGGATAGGGGAATTGTAATCATCATTCCCAATTAAAAAGAGAAATGATAGGAAATACATAGCAATATCTGGTCCATAGCAATTCTGAAATCCACCCAGCACACGTTGTCAGGGTCCCCTACTCTGGAGGACCCTTTAAAATTGATCCCTAATCCATTGTTCTTTTACCCTTCGCTCCCCTTTATGGCTCTAGGTTTCATTTTTTAGAGGTCCTTCCTTTCTCAGAAAAAAAAAAAAAATGGTCAATGTTTACAGCTGAGTAGCTTTCTAATCCTACTTGCTGGCCATAGAGAGTGGAGTCTCAGAGGCTGTAATGTAATGCCCTTAAAGTCTTGTAAATATTTTATAAATATGATTGAAGTACATTCTATGCTCCAAAAGCCTTCATAATTATTACTGAGACAGAGGTCCCTTCTTTGTGTTCAGGGTGCTGTGAGAAAATGTCCTTAAGATTTTTTAAAGCCCTTTTGTCTGGTTTAGAAGGCCTATCAGACACCATGGTAAATTATTCCATGGTCTCAACAAAGGCTTTCATAGCCACACACTTGCTGATCTTTACCTACAGCCATGTCTTTCTTGGGGAATATTTTGCTGGCTGGAGAGACTAAGGATGAGAAACGGTTTGATATTCCAACTCAGCCAGTCCAAGACCTTCTGTTTGCTTTCTAAATTCTTTTGTTTTTCACCCTAATTTTCCTTTGGTTTATTTCTCTTCTCCTATAACAGTGTACACAATTTAAAGAGGTCAAAATTTTTAGTATTTGGCCCAGAAATCTCCTTTGTCAGACATGCAGGTTCATTAGATACATCTTCTACCTTCCAAATTATTGTAGGCAATAGTACAAAACATGAGTGGCCATCTTTCTAGCTTCCATTAACAATTTGTTGTTAACCATCCCACTAACTTTTATTAACTTTTTACTATTTTTACAGCTTCTGCCCATCACTGGGTCTTAAAGCCAATGATAAAATGATTTAACTTTTATTTATTTTTCTTTTTATTACTGTTATTTTTTGAGACAGAGTTTCACTCTTGTTGCCAGACGGAGTGCATTGGCATGATCTTGGCTCACTGCAACCTCCACCTCCTGGGTTCAAGCAATTCTCCTGCCTCAGCCTCCCAAGTAGCTGGGATTACAGGCATGCACCACCATGCCCAACTAATTTTGTATTTTTAGTAGAGATGGGGTTTCTTCATGTTAGTCAGCCTGGTCTCAAACTCAGGACCTCAGGGGGTCTGATCGCCTGAGCCTCCCAAAGTGCTGAGATTACAGGCATGAGCCACCGTGCCCCGCTGATAAATGATTTATGTTTATGATACAAATGGCATTGCATTTCTAAAGTGTGCCATTGTAACACATTTTATGTATTAGTTATTAGTTTATGCATACCAAAAACACCTAAAAATTTAGTGGTTTAAAAAGTATTATTTCTCATGATTATGTGAGCTGATTGGCAATGATTCTGGTCTTACCACTAATACAAGCATAAATTAGGATTGATGCACCTTGTGGTCATAAAGGAATCAGCTGTCAGCTATGCTGTTGCTGGATGGTCCAACAGGCCTCACTCTTTCTCTAGAAACTTACCTGGGATGACTGGAACAAGTGAAATGACTAGACCTCTCTTTCTGTGTAGACTTTTATCTCAGGCTTCTTTACATGATGGCCAAAGCGGTCCAAGAGGATGAAAGAGGAAGGTGCGAAGCCTTTTGAGACCAGCTTTGCAAGCCTCAGGTCGTGTCTCTTGCATTTTATTTGTGAAAGCATTATGCAGGGCCAGCCCAAATTCAAGGGATGAGGAAGTAGAGACCCCACCTCTTGATGGGAGGAAATATAAAGTATTTGTGGCCATTTTTAATCCATCACAGTTAGAAACTCAGTGTAGTCCCATGGAACAAAGATAGCTAAATGAGCAGCATAAACACTGAAAGCGGTGTGGCACTGACTGTTAGAACTAGAAGCTGATCATCTGAGTTACTAAACCAAGTAGAGCTTTACTTTCTATATAGCCATAACCATATTATAATTCAAATACAAACTGAAAGAAACTGGGTGGTCATAATTATGTAGCTAAACTTAGAAATCCTAAGCAAAAATTGACATGATATTTTTTGAACTATTAAGCATATGTTTTTAATTACCACAATGGTCAAGAATATCATCACTGATTAATAATATAACAGTGCAACAATAACAGTTGATACTTATTGAACAGGTATCATGTATCAGTTCAATCAGAACTGAAAAGGAACACAGAATTTTAAAACAGAATGTCAACCATTTTTAAAACTCAATTCTTCTGAGTACACAATTTAACAAGAAGCTAAATGAAAAAGTTTTCCCACTCACCATATAGTTTTAAAGTTAACACATTTCGAAGTTTGCTAGTTCCAAAACCTCCATAACTTCTCCAGGCATGTGCTGTTTCTAATGACAAAACTAAGCTCATATTAGCACAAATTATACTTACAAAACTGTCGTCATCTTTTTTCTTACAACTCTGAATTGAGAGAACCTGTCATTTACCAGTTCCCTGTTACATTTGGTATCAGCAGCCTCATTTAAGGGAAAACCAATATTAAGTGGAACTTCAAATAGTTTATTACTAGAATCATAAATCTAAAACATATTAGAAGAGCAAAAATTGTATTAATTTTTAAAAAATGATCCAATTCTAATGTTATGTTCAGTTTTAATGTTACCAATAAGTAAAATGGGAAATTTGTAGTTACTGCCAAAATAAGATATGAGGTACTTAATCAAATGATGTTATGATATTTGAAATCTTCCATTAAGAAACATTGTATTCATGAAAAATATAGACCATCAGTTCCACCTACCTTAAATTGGAGCTGATCTGAATTATGAAATTCTATATCCTATTGCAACTGGGGAAATATCATTTCCAAACAGAAATTTAGTATCACATTTACTTAATATTATCGTATAAGATAAACTGATTTTATTAGCTCAAATGAAACATATTTATTTTTACAAATGAATGTAGTTCCTTAGGTTAAAAGAATGTTGATAAACAGAGAAATAAATACTTTATTCTAACAAGGAAAAGAAAATTAAAATAAACATGTCCGAGCAAAAGCAAAAACATTGAGGATTGGATGTTAGATATTGCAGTGGTAATAAGAAACAGCTACTAATTCCCTTCACAGTATATCTCTAGGAATAGGAAAAACTACAACAATTAAAAAAATGATCCTCTAACTCTGACTCAGTTGATCACAATACAGTCTTTTCTGTAGTAGAATGGAATAATAAACAGGGGGCTTTCCTCTAGTCATATTCAGTCAGCCGTCAACAACTTCTAAAACCTTGCCCTAGAAGTCATCAGTGGGCGACCTCAGGTGATCGCTGAAGCTCCAGGAACAGCTTCTGTCTTCCTAGTGCTAACCTCCTTCCTCACCCTGCACAACTGTCTGTGAAACGGTCACTCACATCTCAGCTGCTTGAACCTCCAATCAACACCACCATCACCACTGTCTCCACCATCACCACCATGCAAACACCCACTCCAACTGAGGCTTCCAATTTCAGGTTCAAGGACAGAGGCCCATTTCCTCAGGTATAGTATTAGTGAGGGCCACAATTTTTAGTCTAGTGTGGCAAAGCTCCTCTTATATTGTTTTGCTCTGGAAGATTCTTTCCAAAGACTTGATTCACAAGGAATCCATTACAATTTGGGAGCTGTCTAAAATCAGTAAGTAAAATGATCTAATGTTAAAATTGGGACATAATGAGATCTCCCAGGCCCAGAATTAAATGCTGGTTTAGGTACTCATTACAAATAAGACAGAGACAGCTCAGACAATGAAGACACTAACATTCCGTCTCAGTGAATTGCTCAAAGTTCTCCCACCTCTCAGGCAATTCTGTTCCATTTAACCTCTGTTCCCAAACAGAATTTAATTTGCTAATGATTTAACTTACCTGATTTTTATTTATTTTATTCAATTTTATGGTTTACTGCTCTTACTTTTCCTGAAATCTTTCTTTTAACTTCAGATTTTAATCAGTATTCAAAATGTTTCCCATAATGGTCTTTGCTAAAATCTGTAAAAACTCAAACCAATGGCAAATTTAGAGTAACAGAAAATAGCATATAATATAAGTTAGCTCAATCAAGTTCTATTTTCTTGCCTGTAAAGTAGTCTGATTTCCTCAAAGCAGAGGACTTTCAAGGTCCAGAAGCAACAAAAATGAAATGTAATATTTTTCTTCTCTTCTTTGAATTTGGAATTCATTGTATTTCTGAGACTACCCTGTTCTATCCTGTTACAAATCAGCTCCTCTGAGCCCAGATTTTACCCTTCTGCTTCTTGCTTGTGTCTCCATAGTCATTTTTTGCCTTTGACTTTAAAGAGGACGGTCCTCCATATCTTTTCTCCTAAGCATCATCATTCAATTTTACATTACTTCACAGTAAGAAGTGTAACTAAAAACCAGATTTTCACATGGTTCTCAAGCCCTGGTCATGCAATATAAAGAGAAAATAGCTCATAAATTCTAAACAGAAATTGCAGTAAAGTTAGCTTTCAGAACACTCTGCTCAGCTCCAACTAAGTAAATGCCACAATTGTATACATTCCATACATTTCCCAGAAAATATCCAACACTTCAAAATTAAGAATCTAGTCTCCAAAAATCAGTGCATGGACTAATGGTTTAAGTGACATTCGACATTAAATCTGGCTTTTCTCTTGAGAATCTTAATAAAAAATTAATATCTTTTTTTCCTTACAAAAGTTAAGCATAACATTTGTAATTGAGTTATTTTTGTACTTATTTATTAGAATAAGTACTCTGATTACTTTAGAGTGTGCTTTCAGATGTTATAAAATAGTTGCTGTTAGGGGTAGTTTTTCATTCTTAAGTTTTCATGTCATTTCACTGAAAATTAAATGCTGTCTCATACTTCACAAAAATATGCAACACAAAGAAAGCTTTTTTTCAAAAGGTTCACGTGATACCATAAATGACAAGAATTTTACCTTAGCCCAACTTGTTTGCAATGAATCATCGCTCTACACAAAATAACGAGTATTTCAGGCTATTTATCAGGGCCCATGCAACTGATTGAGAAAGAAGAAAAAGTCTAACATCCTCTTCAACAGTTGAGTTGACAATGATTTAGAAGTACAAATGATTAAGAAGCAAAAAGCCATGCATTTTTGGCTTTTTCATTCACTGTGAAGGCTCTGAGGTCCCAGGATATGGCAAATCAAAATAGAATGTAATCTCTGAGGATGACAGGTCATCCTGTACCAAATAAGCCCATGAGCATAGATCAGAAATTTTAGATGAGAGAAATGATTCTTTAAAGTTCTAGAAAATATATATCTCCATGCTAGATCTGTCTTTTCAGGTTGGTCATTTATGGTGTAGCCATATGAATCATCTGCTGGGTAAAAGCACCAAGGAATGTCAACAGTGGTTGTGGAACACCAGGAGCAGCCTTTAGCTTCACAGCTTTCTCAAGAAGCTCCTGGTTAAGGGTGGAAATCAATGTGTTTATGAATGAGAAACCACATGGCACAAGTTGCCTCTTGTTTGGAATTAAAGAAGCAAAATGGAACCTTATTGTCAGCAACATACCAATGACATCCACGCTTCGTACAAGAAACTTCCTTTGCCCCTGACTCTGGATAACAGTCAATTCGTTCAGAGGTTGCAACCAACAGAGCATGAGTCAATTTTCTCAAAAAGCCATGAGATGCCTGGCATTTTAGATGGAGACCAGCAGCAATTCCTGGTCAAACATTGTCTTGGGAAACTCCGGGATCGGGGTGACAGTCCTTGTGCAATTGGGCAGCTAGAGATACTGAGCATGAACTGGAACTAACTGGGTGGACTAGAATTGAACCAAGAAGGAAAACAGGGCAGCCTAAGTGAAAAGATAACCTGAAACATTACAATCAAGACACGTGTGGAACTTAAAAAACAAAGTATCCCTCAAAATGCTTAGACTGCAAGTGGAATAGCTGGTGGATATGAAACAGTTACTATACATTTGTTAGCCTAAGTAAAACAAAAACCTGTCCATTAAAAATGTAGCACTAACACTTATTATTTAGTCACTTGTAATATTTTCAGCACATGCACATTTTATGGTTCTTCAATCTTAGTTGTCTATTCATTACCATCTTCTAAATGTTACCAAATGGATTTCACAAAAGTCAACATAACTATTTCTTTCCTGTTTGCTGTGCCTTCCTTCATTTACAGATTGGATGCCAGTTATCTGACTACCAATAATAATACTGCCAAAATGTCTATACATGCTTTCTCTAAGTTAACAGATACTATACCTTCAAAATAGCTGTAACACTGGTATATTTGTTCATCCCCTTTCTTCTGTGGCTTCTACTTTTTAAAAATCCTGTGTTTGTGCTGCCAATGCCGATTATTTTCTCTCTTTGATATTTGGGGGAGTTTTATTCTATTAATGTAATCAATTTCATGGTTACTAATCCTTGTCCCCCATAAATTGAATACATTGGAATACAGATGCAATTCACTTATGCTCCAAGATCACAAATTGAATACAGTTTAATCAATATTTTAATAGCAATCACAAGAAACATTTTGATCTCTTTTGGGCTCTATTACAAATGATTTCTAAACTATGTTTCTGCAAGTAAGGTCCATGAAACACCTGCCTCAGAATTGGATATCAAATCGATGAACATATCTTTTTGGGAAATAGGCACTCTCATATGTACATTGCTGATGGAGATAAAATATTGCACGATCCCTATTAAGGGGAATTTAACAGTATCTATCAAACTACATATAACACATACCCATAAATGTTTACAAGTTCCACAAAGCTGTCTATACCCACCCACCCCTAGGAAAAACATCATATATGTGCAGGAGTATGAAAATTGGAGTAAAAAGACCACTGCTCCGTATCACATGATTGATTGAATTGGGAATGCTTATTCTTAAAATACTCCAAAAACAAAATGCCAACTCCAATTAATGGAAAACTTCATTCTTTTACTTCTGTTTGTCAAAATTCAAACCAACCACATACTATCATTAAATGAATAGCTTCATGCATAAACATCTGGTCCTCATCCTAAGTTACCCTTATTACTTTATCAGTTCAGTCTGTACTCAAGTTACTATGTTTTCTATTCTTTGTTCACATGAGCTTCTCATTCAGTTTCTCCTACGTGTTACCAAAAGTCTCCTCAGTGCCATTTTCCAGTTCTCCTTCCTTAATCTGCACCAACTGTAGGGATGTGTTCCTGGGGTCAACATGGCTCTGGGACTTAGAAGCTGCATGACTTTAGGTAAGCCACTAAAACTTTCTAAGTTTAGTTCCATCATGTTTAAAACAGCAATGGTAAAGCTTAGCTTATAAGTTTGATTATTGTCTAAGCTAATATGGAGTATATAGTAATATCTGAAAGACTAAATGTTAGATTAGTGATTTGCCAGTTCTTTTAAATTTTGTACAAATTTTGATTTTAAAAGTGTTAAAAATTATCAAAACATTAATTACTCACCTGCCAGGACCATGGAACAAAAATGGAGGAGTCTTATGGTCTTCATGATCCCAGGAAAGTGACATTTGTTCATGGAATATGTTGTATTTATACAGAACAATTTGAATAAATTGTTTTGGCCTTGAATTTTTTCTACAGAGCAATGAGGTATAACCCAGGCCATGAAGGACTCCTTGAAGGTCTCACAGGGTTACCAGGGAATGGCACTACCACATAGTAGAAAGATATGAGATTAGCATAGAGGTGGCCTAGGGTTTAATCTAGTTCTCCCTTGGCTGCGGCAGTCTGGGTGTGTCATTTAATCTCTGTGAGTCAAGGATCGTTCATCTGTAAAATGGATATAATGCCTGCCCTGTCTATTTCAGGGGCGTAGGATGAGGATCACGTTATAACAATAGCCTAAGGTTATTATTCATTGATAACTACATACGACACACATACCCATAAATGTTTAGGAGCTCTACAAAGCTGTCTGTACCCATCATTGTTATCAATGAGTAATCAGGCACTTTTTCATCTGACATGATCTAGGTCCCTTGAGCTACTAAGGGAATTAAGATCTAGGTGACAGAAGTTGCAAATGAATTATAATTTCTTCTTTCAATACTTTGAAAATTCCAACTCTTAGGGTATTTTAAGCTATTTCTTGTTGACAATTCAGTCACTGTACTTTGGCTGGGAATGTGGGAGCAATATAGTTAGGGTTGGGCCAGTTTACTTAGAGGGCCACTCAAGGTAACCAAAGTCACAAGATGATAGGTTTTTTGTTTTTTCTTAATTTTTATTTGTCTTTGTTTTTGTCTTCCCATGTCCTTCCATCACACTCACAAGCCATAGCATAAAATGTTTTCTCCCAACCAGGAAGTCTGAGCTTTAGGATTACAAGGACTAGGAGTTGTACTTTAGTGGAAGTAACTTTTAAATTAAGAAAGGGAAAAGGAAAAGTTTAAATTTTTTCCTAAGTTTAAAGGAACGATCCTGGGAGAAGTAAAAGAATCCTGTTAGTTCATTCACACCAGCTGATTGGCTCTGTTAATGACCTGCACAGGAAGCGTGGGATCTGTTCATCAGGGAAGGGAAGGGGGCAGTTAACATCAAACATTAGTGAAAAGTACAAGAGAATTTTTTCAAAGACAAACTTGTTGTCTCTCAGAATTTTACATAAAAATCTCTTGATCACCTTAAGTGGGAAACGGAGTCTCTTAGCAAATACATTGCTACTTCCACCAGTAGCTTCCTGAAAACTTGGTTCCTTGTAGCAAATTCTGCCTGGACACAGCAGAATTCAGAATGGAATAAGGAAGCTAGAATCCCAGCGCAAACAGCAGGGCTGGGGTCTGAATCATAACTGAACCACACATCTATGATTTCAATGGGTTTAGGGTAGAGATATTTTAAAATTCAGTAAGTAGAGCACCACATTTATCATCCTGTTGAATATTATTGCTGGCAAGCCAGTTATTTTTGTTTAATCATCTGAATGACCCAACGAGGGCTCTTGAAAAGCAAGGCCCACATGTCTATCATACACAGCACTACTTTTCAAGTGGATTCATGTGAAAGGGCCATGTAAATAGTACAAACAAAATAAGCTTGATTTTAGCCACTGTTCAATTAAACTTGGAAATGCAATAAACTATTTACATGAAAAAATGTTCTACATATTTTAAAACTTGTCAAGCTCATATATCTGTGGTGCCCATGTTTTTATATGAAAATGTGAGATATAACATATAATAACTTAATTTGCTATTATGGGGAAAACGAGATAGAATATTTAAGATTCAGACAGAAGGGAAAATCTTAGATACAAGAAAATCTTGGATGATTTATACACAGCGTGATAAAGTAGGAAATGGCCAGGAACATTAATTACACAATTATTGACAGCACATATTTTATTAAAATTTTAAATATGTTTTAGGGTCAGATTCAGTGTGTTTTCAAAAAAGAATTTTTGAAAGTTTTCATCATTTGCTGAAAGTTAGGAATATTCCTAGAAATGTGCTTTTATATATGATGTTACACATGTAATTATAATTTTTAAGTTAAAATAAGAGATGACTTGCAATAAGAGTTTGTTGAAATTTCCTGTTATAAACTTAACATTTTCATAAATGTCTAGCTCCCATGCTGTTTCCCACCAGATAAGAAAAATTTGTATAAGTACACTTATACTAATTTATCTATATCCTAGACGTATGCTTAACATTCCCAGCTGTATTTGTATGTTTTAATTATTTATTTTTTATTTACTCAATACATTCAAAGAAAGGAACAGATGCATAAAAAGAAATTTATACTGTGATCCACCTTAATTAGTTGCAACACCCTCTCTAATTCCTTAGGATAAAGATTTATATGGTTTTACAATCTTTGTAGACTGTGTTAAATCACTGTTGATAATATGAAACCCTAAGGACAAATCATATTCCTCCTCAAAGTTTATTAAAATAATTTATCTCAAAACTCCAATTACAATAAAAATGTAATTTCTTAAATATTTACTGTGGTACATATTCACTAAGTTGATTATAATCACCCCCTTTTGACAATCTCATTAGAAGATTATGCTGACTATAGAAGGCACAATGTCTTCATACGTGTTAACAGTGAACTGCTATTATAAGCTTATATAAACGGAAATCCTAATATGCTCTGTCTCTCATTTTTCACATTGACATATAGATCACAAACATCCATCAATTTCTAAAGTTCAGCATATTTAAGTAGAAAATCTGCTTGTGAGAGCATTCTGGATATTAAATCTAAATAAGAAAGATATTGAAATGGAATATTCAGGAGGCAGTCTAATAAGGAAAATGGCTGGATCTGAATATAACGGATGTAGGGAAAGAAGGTCAGAGCTAAATCAGTAATTGCTTCAACGTCATCCTTAATATAGCCGTGATTTTTTTGATGGAGAAATGGTGAGGCAGATAGGCAACAGGTATTTTTTATTTATCATGTGCATTTGAACAATATAATAAATCTGGAAGGTATGTGTATGCACGCACGCGCGCGCGCACACACACACACACACACACATGCATACCCATAAGTTTCTCTTTTTCCAGATCCTTACATAATTCAAAAAACTTTTTAATCACATTTATATATACTTGCATTATAGATATTTCTTAGTTATAATTTCTGCTCAGAAAATAGATTTTTAAAAGGTAATAAGTCGATTCATTGAATAAATGTGTAGTGAGCACTACCTATGGACTAGATGCTGCCTAGGTACTGGACACACAACATGTGCAGGACAGACACAAATTCTGCCCTCTCAGACAAAGCAGGGTGATTAAGTGTCATGAACAGGAATCCCTAGGGAGCAGTGGGAGGACACAGGAGATCCATGCCACCAAGCTACAGCTGTGTCAAGCCACAGGGGTTTAATTGGGTTATAGCAACATGAAATCAGTGCATTTCTAGCCAGACTCAAATTTCATTTCATGCCTGGGATTTTCCTTTTACCTCTACATCTAATAGTAGGCTATAGCTGTTGGTATTTTTTAAATATTGGTTGAATTCTTTTCAAGAAAAGCAACTAAGTCATCATTTGCCAATTCCTAATGAAATAAGGAACTATATTTCTGTGACATGGTAAAAAGCCCCATAAACCTGCATACCTCAACCATACCTTGGCTTTCTGTTGAAACTGCTCTCTGTAACCCAAATGTGACAGGCAAGCAGTCCAAACCCACGCCATCTTGGCCCCTGTGACTTGTAATTTCCACCCTACCCAGACAATGTGTAAACAAACGCTTATCTTGACTTTTGTGAACCACTTAAGTAACAATCAGAATGTCAAAAGTCCCCTGGCCCTTGGATTATCCAGAGCCCCTCACCACCCTCATCTTCGCCCAGAAATCCACTGGAATGTCCAGAGCCCCTCACCCTCATCTACGCCCAGGAGGTGATTTACAGAATCTACTAGCCCTCGGAATGTCTGAAGCCCCTCACCCCCACCCCTGTCCCTCATCCTCACTCCTGAGGTGGTTGTACGGGTATAAAAGGTCTTGACACCCTCCTTTCAGGGCCACAGGTTGGAGAGACGAAAGTCCTCCGTGGCCGCCAGCAATAAAGACCCTGCAATTTGGCACACTTCTGTCTTGGTGTTGACTTTTTATGCTTGCTCCACTACAACATTTCAACATAAATTACAACTTCCATTATAAATTTCCAATGTGGGGGAAAAAGATAGAGGAATAGATATATCGGAACATGCTTAGAAGCATGTGTAAAAGCATACCCTACTAAACAGAGCAGATAATCTACAAAATCTAACTTCCAATGAAGAATCCACTGTAATATTTGCTGGGTTTTTTTCTTTTAATACTTTTTTTGAAGGATAACCTAAGTCAGCTACTCTCACCTTCCCAGGGGAGAGCATAATGAGAAGTCCATGGATCCAGGGGTCTTCAGTAAGTATAGCAAATTCAACAGCAGCCTAGCCTCACTACTTACATCCTCCCACCCTCAACCCCAATCCCCATCGCTACTTAGTGATAAGTGATGAGCAGCTCTTTATGCTGCAGACTGAGAAAGCCTATGTTTCCCATAAATTCCACCTTCTGAGAGCAGTCAAAAGATAAAGGTGTCAACTTAACACTTTATTGAACTTAAATATTTTACCTAAAGAAATAATCAAACTGGAAGAAATGACTTAACTATCCACTGATACTTACATCTCAATACATGGGCGTATTGACAAAGGAAAGAAGGGAGGAAGGAAGGAGGGGCAAGGGGAGGGGCTTCAAACTGCTTTAATCACCACCAAGGCCTAGGCCCTTTTGAAAATTGTCCTGCAGGATCTCAGTAAACAGGTTTTACTTCACTTCTCCAAATTTAGCAATGTTCTTTCCAGGCTTACCTTCCAATATACTGTCTAATCTTCTCTGGCCACTAAATTTGTTTTAATTGATTTTTAACTGACAAATAACTGTATGTATTTATGGGGTACAATGTGATCAACAATGGGATATCACCCGACATGTGCTTGAATGACCATTATCAAAAAGATAAAAGATAACAAATGTTGGTGAGGATGTGGAGAAAAAGGGACCCTTATGCATTGCTGGTGCATTTCTCTTGGGAAAGTGTAAAATGTAAATTAATACAGCCTTTATAGAAAACAATACGGAGGTTCCTCAGAAAACTAAAAATAGGATTACTATGTGATCCAGTAATTTCCCTTCTGGGTATATATTCAAACGCATTGAAATCAGTATACATAAAGATATCTGAGCTCCTAAGTATACCAAAGATATATTCACTGCACCATTATTTACAACAGCTAAGATAGGAAAGCCACCTATGTGTCCATCCTTGGAGGAACAGATAAAGAAATTCAGGGATATAACCATGATGGAATGCTGCTGAACCTTAAATACGGGGGAAATCTTGTCATTTGTTGTATCACAGTGGATGCTGGAGGACATTATATTAAGTGAAATAAGCCAGGCCAGCCCAGAAAGGCAAATTTCTCTTAATAGATCTTTTATTCTACTCTTCAAACACAGACATAAATAACAAACTTTACGAAACCTCAAGTCAAACTTTAACCAACAATTCTGGTTAAGTCAAATGATTCACAGAACTCACTGGGAGTCATTCCCCAAATAATACTTTATTTATGGGGTTTTTGTTTTTGTTTGTTTGGTTTTGAGATGGAGTCTCACTCTGTCACCCAGGCTGGAGTACAGTGATGCAATGTCAGCTCACTGCAACCTCTGCTTCCTGGGTTCAAGCAATTCTTCTGCCTTAGCCTTGCAAGTAGCTGGGACTACAGGTGCAAGTCACCAGACCCAGCTAATTTTTGTATTTTTAGTAGAGACAGTGTCTCACCATACTGGACAGGCTGGTCTAGAACTCCTGACCTCGTGAGCCACCTGCCTCGGCCTCCCAAAGTGTTGGAATTACAGGAGTGAGCCACCGCGACTGGTCAATAATACTTTAGATAACAAGGAGTCAAAACCTTTTTTTGAGTCAAAATATATTCAGTGATACCAGGACCAATAAGCTAAAAACACCTAGTTGACAGTATTCCTCTTAACAAAGCTAGCTTGCATCTTCTTCATAATCTATATGGTTGCAAATTGAGTTAATATATATGTAATTTCTTAAATATATATGTAATTATATACATTTATATATAATTAATATATTTATAAATTATATAAATGTAAAATAATATATATGGCATTTCTTATAAAATAATGACATATACATTATTTCAAATATAATATATATGTTTATTTATTTGGTCCATTTAGGCTGTGATAACAAAATAACTTAGACTAGATAATTTATTAAAAACAGATTTATTGCTCAGTTCTGGAGATTAGAAAACCAAGATCAAGGTGCCAGCAGATTTGATGTCAGGTAAGGGCTCACTCTCTGCTTCATAGATGGTGCCCTGTTGCTACATTCTCACATGACGGAAGGAGCTAGGGAGCTCTGTGGAAGGTCTTTTGTAAGGGCACAGTCCAACTTTTTTGACTAGAGGGAGGAGCTCTTATGACTTAATGACTTCTCAAAAGCCCCACTATCGCACTGGGTTTAGGCACCAAAGTACGAATTTTGATAAGACAACAACATTCAGACCATAGCTAACACCAGACAAAACGAACAAATATTTACTACCACTGGCAAGATGACTTAATATTAAAAATTAATCAGGGCCATACTATTACCATCTTACAATATTAAAAGTTACTAATATTTAATTTAAAAGCCTGCTTAATTTTCCAATCATTCACATCATGGTTTTTATTATGACGTGATTTATTTGTATGTGTGATTTATGATGTACATTTATTTTCCTGAAAGTGTTCCTCTAATCCTCCATTTCAGTCATTTACTATCTCCTGTGTCTACCTAAAGTCCCAATTTGAAACTTAATTGACCTATCTACTTTGGGGCAATCCATGTTCCAGAACTTCCTACCAGCCATATTTACCAGTTCCATGTCCTGCTGCCTCATTCTTACTAGGGAGTAATAAGAGATAGATGGCTAAATGATTTCTTGCAAAATCACAAATGAGTCTGAATGGGTATATGCAGTATGACTCTCAATAACATTTCACCTTAAACCAATGAAGTACTAGCTTTCTTATAACTATTACATATTGTAATATTACAATATTACATACTGTAGTTACATATTGTAATTACAATTACAATTAGAAACACTCTCTCCCATTCCCACAAATAGTGCACATTGCAGGTTGTTCTTTTGTTTACCTCAGTAAAGAGACTGTAAAGAAATGTTTTCATTTTTTGTTACAACATTAATCAGGAGAGTAAAAAAAATAGCTAAATCGTTTCCGGGCTTAGGCGATCCTCTTCTCTCAGCCTTCTGAATAGCTCTTATCTCAGCCACTACAGACAAAAACCACCAAGCTCAGTGTTGTTTTTTTTTTTTTTTTTCAGTAGTGATGAGGTCTCACTGTGTTGCTTAGGTTGGCCTGGAACTCCTGAGCTCACATGATTCTCCCTCCTCGACCTCCCAAAGCATGGGATTACAGATGTGAACCACGGCACGTGGCCTGAACATTTTTAATAATATGGAAAAATATTTATAATACATTGTGAAATACAATATCTCAAACTCATAAATCTGTGTGTGATTTTTCACTGAATGCACTATTTTTCTTTTTTTCTACTTTGTCACCCAGGCTGGATTGCAGTGGCACAATTGTAGCTCATTATAACCCAACTCCTGAGTTCAAGTGATTTTCCCACCTCAGCCTCCCTAGTAGCTAGGACTACAGGTGCACGCCGCCATGCCCTCCTTATTTTATTTTTATTTTTTAGTGATGCTGTCTCACTGTGCTGTCCTGGCTTCTCAAAATTCTGGCCTCAAGCAATCCTCCTGCCTCAACCTCCCAAAGTATTGGGATTACAGGTATGAGTGCACTGTGCCCAGCCCGAATGCCCATTAGAAAACATATTAATAAGTATATATTTCTGATTTCTAATCAGAAAAAATGGAAAGGAAGGCTTTCTATTTAGAAAGTTACTTTGTTTTATATTTCTTTCACAATCTTTAATTAGAAATCCTAGAAGCAGCATTAACTGTCACTATACATAAAGTGCAATTTGAATCACAAAACAATCCCTGGTTAAAAGAAAAAGGACTCGACAAAGGATTTATTTAAATGACCTTTACCCGGGAACTATGAAGACAAAGACTTAAATGGTGGACTTATTTATAAGGAGAAAGGGTTCCAGTGCAAAAATAAAGTTATTTTCTAGCCTGATTAATGGTCTAACAGCTCGCAATGTTTTACAAAAAGAAACTGCCATTGGCAGCTTCATGAATTAAGCACTTCATTAGTTTAAGTGAGAACTTGATACTTCAGGGGACATCATTCATTAAAAATTCTCACTATGGTAGGTCCTTGTTAGCAATCAAAACTGTGGCAGTTCACACCTATATGTGAAAGTCAAGCTTGTCACTGTTTAATTAGGTGAAACAGAGCTGCAGCAAACTGAGGAGACCTCAGTCCAAACCAAAGACACTTTATTAGTTTAGCTAAGCAAATACAGGAGCCATAGAAGCTGATTCTTGTGACTAAAATAGTATTTGCCTAAGTAGAAAAGCTGAAAGTTTCTCAGAGATCATGCTATGACTGTAAGTTGAGGTACATGTAAAGTTATCTCTTTTTCATGATGTTAATATATCATATCTAAAAGTTTCTAGAGGATTGGTTTCTTAAAATACTCTTAAAACCTTTAGGTGCTTCTTGCAGACAAAACCATATTATTATATTTTATTATTTATATATGTATGTGGAGATGTGTGTGTGTGTGTGTGTGTGTATATATATATATATATATATATATATATATATATACATATATAACAGAGAAAAGAAAGGGCAACTTGGGAGGGCAAACTTCTACATTCCTTCTTAAAGATGACTTAGTTTATGGGCCTGTAACCTTCCAAATAAACTTGAGAGGGTCTTTATTAAGCTCTTCAAAAATCCAACAGAAACATTTATAATCACAATTTATAGATTAATTTGGGGAGAAGTAACATTTTTATAATATTGTCATTCCATCTAAGTGCACGAAATGTCACTCCGTTTTTCCAGATTGTTTTCCATTTCCTCGATTAGAATTTCAAATTTGCATGTCTAATGTATTTGTGTATTTTTCATTGTCAATGCCTGTCTACATTATGGCCTTATTAAGATTATCCTTACATAAAATTAAATTTTATGACTCATTTTAAAACACATTTTGAAAAATATTTCTAAAGAGAAGATTGTAGGCTTTTTAAAAATAACATTTATGTTCAAGTAATGCATTGTGGTTACAGAAAGTATTTATTCCCATATAATCCAAAAAACTCCCAAATCATCTATTAACAATATACTTTCTTTGGCTTGGCATGTTGGCTCACACCTGTAATTCCAGCACTTTGGGAGGCTGAGGCAGGCAAATCACAAGATTAGTAGATTTAGACAATCCTGGCTAACACAGTGAAACCCCTTCTCTACTAAAAATACAAAAAATTTGCCAGGCATGGTGGCATGCACCTGTAATCCCAGCTACGAGGAGGGCTGAGGGAGGTGAATCGCTTGAACCCAGGAGGCGGAGGTTGCAGTGAGCCAAGATGGCCTCCCTGCAGTCCATCCTGGGCGACAGAGTCTCCAAAAAAAAAAAAAAAAATACATTTTCTGTTTTTAGCATTATTTTTTGAAGTATAAGAGATTTCTTGAAGTTTGAATAATTTGATCTGATGGATGCAAGACACAGATCTGGGAAATATCCTCTTTAGGTGAATTTAAAGAATTATCACTTTGTCAGTCTTCATTTTTTTTTTCCATTTTAGCATCTGTATTCCTTGTGCTTCTGACTTGAGCTAGTAACCATTAGTGATTATAAATTAAACAATATATGAGAATTTAAAAGTTAAAACCTTTAAAATACTATTGCTGCTCTTTAGCTTAGTGGTAACTTGGACCATCCTAGTCCTCAGCATGCCACTTCCTCTCCTCTGATACTGATTTCCTTCCAACTCATGATGTACATTTAGTTAATACAGAGACTTTTGCATTGTTCCAATTTAAAGTGTTACAAAATTATTAGCAACTTGTTTATTTGTTCATTTTTATTACCAGAAATTAAGTAGATGCTATTGTCACCTTTAATTCATGAACCAATGGGAACCCCTTTTTATACCCTTGTGGATTTATGAATCACCAAATGAAAATGCTAAGGCTTCCGGAAGTTCACAGACATCACCTTGCATGTTAGGGACTTTGAGTCTGCTAAAGACAGTGCTTAGGCTTGGGCCTCAGGTGGGAAATAGGTGTCTTGACTATGGTGAATTATCCAAACTCAGAATTTGTAATTCAATTTGCAGAAATCCTGCCAATTAATACAATTCAGAATTTGAGCCCTATAAAAGTGATACATTCACATTACAAGAATATTGCAAAATAAAAGCTTTATATTATTTCGTTTGTGAGATGATAAATGATGTATTTATTACTAATTATTTTAACAACAGTAACTTTGTAAGCATTTCAAGAATGCACAGGGAGGTAATGGATTCAATATATATGCTATTCAATCAATCTGAGATACTGGTATTATTACATATGGTGAAAGGCTCTTATCTAATTTAAGTGCTACAAAAATAGAAGGTAAAAAATAGCCAATAGAAGTAAACATGCAGTCAAGTGTATAGTTCTAATTGAATATTGCTAAATAAATGCTATTCACTACACACTGGGGTCAGTTGGGGGGAAATAAGGGAGGGATGGTGGGGGGTGGGGAGCTGGGGAGAGATAGCAAGGGGAGAGATGCCAGATGTAGGTGATGGGGAGGAAGGCAGCAAATCACACTGCCACGTGTGTTCCTATGCAACAATCTTGCATGCTCTTCACATGTACCCCAATACCTAAAATGCAATAAAATAAATGGGAAAAATAAATAAATAAATAAAATAAAAAACTTTTCCACAAAAAGAAAAAAATAAAAAAATAAATGCTATTAAACCTTGCTTACGTAGCACTCAACATCTAGGCATTTGTTTACTGTCCATGCTTTTCAAACTATTCTTCATGGTTATTAATCTTGTGAGTATATTTTCTCTTCCAGGAATGGCCTGCAAGTGTATTAGCACATCTCACACTGCTGTAAAGCAATACCAGAGACTGGGTAATTTACAAAGGAAAGAGTTTTAATAGACTCACAGTTCTGCATGGCTGGGGAGGCCTCAGGAAACTTACATAAGATGGAAGATGAAAGGAAAGCAGGCACCTTCTTCACAAGGTAACAGGAGAGACAAGCGCGAGTTAAGTAGAAACTACCAAACACTTAAAAAGCCATCAGATCCCATGAGAGTCATTTACTTTTATGAGAACAGCATGTGGGAGATCGCTCCCATAATTCAATCACCTCCCACCAGGTCCCTCCCTCAACATGCAGGAATTACAATTCAAGATGAGATTTGGGTGGACAGACAGAGCTAAACCATATGAACAAGATACCAAGGAAAGCTCAGAACTAAGAAATTCTATAAAGAAAAGAACTCTTTCATTCTGTCTCCTCTCCTCTCTTTCTTTCCCATTCCTCCACTCTTTCGTTATCCCATCCTACCATCTCCCTTCTCATCTCTCCCTTCCTATCTCTCCCTCTCTCTCTCTCTGTCTGTCTCCCCTAAAAAGAAAAAGTTAACTAATTGATCTCTAGCTTTTGATGTCTCATTTTTTTCTGGAAATCCTAACATAATAAACAAGAAAAAAAAATTTTAAGTGATGGGCTCTACTACCACAAAGTGGCAAGGATGTGGAGCAACAGGTTATTGATGTTAAGAATTTTTTCCTATACCTCTTAGCAATTTGTATGTCTTTTATCTAAGAAATATATTCTAAAATCAAATTATTTGCTATTTGCTATTGAGTTGTTTGAATTCCTTTTATATTCTGGATATTAACTCCTAGGCAAATGCATAGCTTGCAAATATTTTCTCCCATGTTTAGGTTGTCTCTTCATTCTCTTGACTGTTTCTTTTGTTGTGCAGAAACTTTTTCATTTAATGTAATCCCATTTGTCTATTATTTTTGTTGTTGCCTTTGTTTTTAAATTCTTATCCAAAAAAAATCCTTACCCAGATCAATGTCATGAAGCATTACCTCTATGTTTTTTGGGTTCTTCTAGTGGTTTTATAGTTTTGGGTCATACATTTAAGTCTTTAATCCATTTTGAGCTGATTTTTGTAGATGGTGAGAAATAGGGATCTAGCTTCATTCTTTAACTGGTGGATGTTTAGTTTTTTTTAAGCAACACTTATCAAAGAGAGTATCTTTTCCTCAATGGGTGTTCTTGGTGCCTTTATCAAAAATCAGTTGGCTATAAGTGAGTGGGTTTATTTCTGAGTGTTCTCTCCTGTTCCATTGATCTATGTGTCTATTTTTATATTTATAGCAGGATGTTTGGTTACTATAGCTTTGTACTATATTTTGACATCAGGTAGTGTGATGCCTCCAGTTTTGTTTTTTTTTGTTTTTTTTTTTTTCCTGTTGCCTAACATTACTTTGGCAATTTGGAGTCTTTTGTGTTTTCATATAAATTTTTTTTTTCTATTTCCATTAAGAATGTCATTGGTATTTTGATAGATATTACATTGAATCTGTAGATTATTTGGGTTGTATAGACATTTTAGCAATATTAATTCTTCCAATTCTTGTACATAGAATATCTTTTTATTTATTTTGTGCCCTATTCAATTTCTTTCAGAATGTTTTATAGTTTTCATTGTAGAGACCTTTCGCCTCCTTGGGTACATTTACTCCTATGTATTTTTTATAGGTGTTATAAATGGGATTGCTTTCCTGCTTTTTTATATAGTTTATTATTGGTGTATAAAATGCTACTGATTTTTGTGTGTTGATTTTGTATCCTGCATCTTTACTGTATTTGTTAGTTCTAACGGTTTTTTGGAAGAGTCTTCTGGGTTTTCTTTTTATAAGAGTATGTTGTTTGCAAACAGGGACAATCTGACATCCTCCTTTCCAATTTAGATGCCCTTTATTTCTTTCTCTTGCCTAATTGCTTTGGCTAAGGCTTCCAGTATCATGTTGAATGACAGTGGTGAAAGTAGGTATCTCTGTTTTGTTCTAAGTCTTAGAGGTGTAGTTTTCAACTTTTCCCTCTTCAATATAATGTTAGCTATGGTACTGTGTTGGAGTACATATTTTTCTATAATTAATTTGTTGAGAGCTCTTATCATAAAGAAAGATTGAATTTTCCCAAATGCTTTTTCTGTGTCTATTGAAATAACCACATGGGTTTTGGGTTTGATTTTGTTAATAATATGATATATCAAGTTTATTTGTTTCAATATT
>NW_016107792.1:559793-566319 GCF_001604975.1 Cebus imitator
TTTTTTTTGAGACAGAGTTTCACTCTTGTTGCTCAAGCTGGAGTGCAACAGCACAGTCTTGGCTCACCACAACCTCCATTTCCCAGGTTCAAGTGATCCTCCTTCTTCAGCCTCCCAGGTAACTGGGATTCCAAGCATGCACTACCACGCCTGGCTAATTTTGTATTTTTAGTAGAGATGGGGTTTCTCCATGTAGGTCATGCTGGTCTCTAACTCTCAACCTCAGGTGACCCACCCACCTCAGCCTCCCAAAGTGCTGGGATTACAGGGTGAGCTACTGCGTCTGGCCCAGTTATTCTTGAATCATTCTTGCATACTTGGGATGAATCCTACGCGATCATGGTTAATGGTATTTTTAATGTGTTGTTGAATTTGGCTTGCTAATATTTTGTAGATATTTTTGCATCTAATTGCATCAGGGATATTGGCCTGTCGTTTTCTTCTTTGATTGTGTCCTTGTCTGATTTCATATTAAAGTAATACTGTCCTCATAGAATGAGTTTACAAGTATTCCCTCCTCTTCAATTTTTGGAATCATTTACAGAGTATTGGTATTAACTCTTTAAATGTTTGAGAGAATTTGGCAGTGAAGGCATCAGGTCCTGGGCTTTTCTTTGAAGGGAGGCATTTTATTACTCATTTGATATTCATCTGTTCAGATTGTTCTTCTTTAGATGTCTGATAGAATTCAGCAGTGAAGGCTTCACATCCTGGGGTTTTCTTTGATGGGAGATATTTTATTGCTGATTCAATTTTGTTACTTGATATTAATCTGTTCAGATTTTCTGTTTCTTCATGACTCAATTTTGGTAGCTTGTATGTATCCAGGAATTTATCCATTTCTTCTAGATTTTCCAATTTGTTGGCTTATAGTTGTTCATGGTAGGGCATCTCAATGGTAAGGCAGGCTGTGTGTTGTTTTATGTTTGGAGTAGGGGAACAGGGAAAAATTGCAGTGTGCGATAACTCCATACTTTTTGCTTAATTTCACTGTAAACCTAAAACCACTCTATCCTAGTAATTTAAAAAGGCTATGGGCTGAACTGCAAAACTCTAAAGCCTCTGAAGTATATACAGAAAACACTGGCTAACACACTCTATTAACTAAACAAGCCTGAAAGCAATGTGAAATAGGCTTACACCAGTGACAGCAAACACATATCAGTTACTACTTTTTTTTTTTTTTTTTTTTGAGACGGAGTTTTGCTCTTGTTACCCAGGCTGGAGTGCAATGGCGCGATCTCGGCTCACCGCAACCTCCGCCTCCTGGGTTCAGGCAATTCTCCTGCCTCAGCCTCCTGAGTAGCTGGGATTACAGGCACGCGCCACCATGCCCAGCTAATTTTTTGTATTTTTAGTAGAGACGGGGTTTCACCATGTTGACCAGGATGGTCTCGATCTCTTGACCTGGTGATCCACCCGCCTCGGCCTCCCAAAGTGCTGAGATTACAGGCTTGAGCCACCGCGCCAGGCCCAGTTACTTCATTTTTAAAATAACCAAAATATTGCATGTGTACACAAAACCAAAACTACAAAAAATATTTAACATGCTAATAAACTATAAACAAAATTCATTCTCTCTAAGAAACTGAGAGAACAAATCAGGTTAAAGCCAATTCACAATATCAAAGAGAAGCCATTACAGTGCTTTTGCATTTTAGTGTTAATTTCTCTAGGAGTATTCTCCTGACTTCTATCAACTGGAAGAAGTATCAGACAGAAATATAATTTTTAATAGCAAAAATAGATGTTGTTTACCTCAACTCAGGACATTTAAAAAATAAAGACAAGTGGGCTTTTTTTTCTACGTGAAAGAGCAAAATTCATTTTCTTGACAGTCTTTATTTTTCATGCAGCTCTACTTAACTCAGCCATACCCAATGGTGCTTCTGAGCTTTACTTCTCCAGCTTTTTTCTTTTCTTTTTCCAGAGAAAGGAAAGTACATGCTGACTCTTAGCCATAACTCAAATTCCTATTTCTATTCTTTCTGTATATCCCTTGGAGTATAGAGGAAAGTTTTTTATTTCTTTGGAGAAAATAAAAATCTGTTTTCTATTTTCTAAGTCAGTGTCATCAAACAGCTTTGTGAGGCAGCAAGCTGTATTAAATGTATGAGGGGACACAAAAGAGACAAATAGATAAAAGTCAATTAAAGAATTTCTAAATAAAAATGTGGAACATGAAAGGAGCCCATGTAATTTTAAAAAAGCATTTTATTCAAAGCTTAGAAAAATAAAAGATAGAAAAGCTCTTGACTAGCCAATCGAGATATAAATGTGTGCTTCAGCCCACTAAGAGATAAAAGAAGCAATCGTCATGGCTTTGGGAATTTGTAGAACTTTTAAGACTTTTGAACCAATTCAAATCAGTTCTTTGAAATTAAACAAGAACATATTGAGGTCACAGAAGAGACTTGCTGAAGGAGATTCATAAAAATCAAATTTATTCACTCGACAAGTAACTTACCGAGCCTATTTTATATGCTGGGCTGTTAGCAATCATTAGTGAACAAAACAGACCATCCGTCTTTCTCCTAAATCTCTGCCATGGTGGAGGTGATGTTCTATTTTGTGGAACACAGAAAATTAACATTAAATATATAAGCAATTGTATGTCAGAATTTAAAGATGCAATAGGAAAAAATGGAGCAAGGTAATAGTGATTGTGATATAGGTATTGGGGTGAGAGAAGGAAGGTGTGTCAGGATCTTCTTGCATTTCCATAAAGGAATACTTGACACTGGGTAATTTATCAAGAAAAGAGGCTTGATTATTGGCTTATGTTCCTATAGGCCACGTAAGCAAGATGCTGGCATTGCTCAGCTTCTGGGGAGGCCTCAGGGAACTTTTACTAGTGGCAGAAGGTAAAGCAGAAGCAGGTACATTATATGGCAAGAGTGGAAACAAGAGAGAAAGAAGGGGGAAATGACACTATCAAATAACTAGACCTCCAGAGAACTCTCATCGCCAAGGGGATGGCACTAAGCCATTTATGAGGGTTATGCCGCATAATCCAAACACCTCCCACCAGGCCCCACCTTCAACACTGGTGATTACATGTCAACATGAGATTTGGAGGGGACATCGAAAGTGTATCAGAAAGGTTGCAATTTAAATAGGTGTGCCCAGGAGAGGCCTCTCTATGAAGGGTACATTTGAACACAGATCTGAAGCAAAGAAGAAGGGGAGCTTTATAAGCAGCCCATGCAAGGGTCCGGTTAGAGCATTCCTGCTGTGGGCCAGGAGGGTCACAGTTCAGAATGTTTACTGCTACTGGGAAGACCAAGCTTACAATTTGAAAATAAGAGAGCAAGAAAAGACTAAATGCAAAAACAAAATGATAAATTCGCAAAGAGAAATGAAGGAAAGCATAGATCTCAGTAGATTTCTGAAAGCACTGAGGAAGAGATAAGAGTTTAGATGGGCCTTGAAATGTTTTTGAGGTTTTCTTCCCATGAGAATAAATTTAGTGATCATAAGTGCTTACAAAAGTTACAAAGCAGTTACAAAGATGAGCAATCACATTACACCAAATGCTTAAGAAAAAAATGTGAGGTGATTCTCGTGATTCTCAAGTCTGAGAGACGTTTTCAAATAATTCAGCCTGCTTACATGCAACCTTTTCCAGCATTTGCCCCCTCATCTCTTTCACAAAGAATGAGCTGCCTCTATTTCTTTTCTACATGCCTCAGCCAACTAATGTTAGCTTAATAATCCCCGTGGGTCCACAACGACTGTTCTTGTCTTTCTTGCAAATACTCTGCATACATTTCAATTGTTTTATCTTGTTTACCTTTTGCATTTGATGCCATTAAACATGGCTGCCTTTCCATTTTTCTCTCCTTTGTTTGCCTCTTCCTTCTCTCCTATCATTTTCCTCTCTCTTCCTCCATCAGCTCCATAAATACCAGGCTGTGTTCTCAACTCTCAGTTTGCTTCCATACTCACTGCCTTCAACATCTCTTTTCTCATTCATTCTTAAAGCCACTTAAGTCAGGTTCTCGTCCCCACCTTTCCACCTAAGTTACAAGGTAGCCAACAGTTCCCAGTTTTCCCAACAATCTGAGTTATTCCAGAAGTCACACTTGCTAATGCTAGTTCCCCCCTTCCTTTTCACATGTGTTATCCCTATTTGGAGGGTAAAATATATGGTCTACCTATCTATGAATCAGGCTGCAAAACCCAGTGGTCGATTCTCAGCATCTCAGTTCTCCTTCTAGGTTCCAAGTCTCCCTAAACAGCCAGCAAACTCACTGGACACTCGGGATATTTTAAAATTTCAAAGAAAACATATCTGTCAAATTCTGCACAAACTACCAACTTGAGTTAGCTCACAATTAGTGTTAGATTGCACGGCACTCCTTTCAATGGTATCATACTGTTGCAGATCTGAGCTTCTGGTGTTTGCTGTGTGTAATAAAAAGTTAAGGTCTGTACAAAAGCCAGTGTGGAACAGGAAACGAACTTGGCAATTCCCAAAGAGGTTCCAAGGTTAGAAGTTGTTCATATCCAACAGGTACACACATCTCATTGGAAAGTAATAAGTTATTTTAGAATGAAATTAAGTATTCATTTTTTTTCCTTTAAATCTGCATGTTTTAGGTTTCCAAATGGCTACTAAGTTGGTAGGACAAAAACACTTATGAAATGTTTGGGGCAAGGCCACTTAATAAACAAAATTGTTATGTATTTCTTACGGCCTAGGAGACCGGTAAAAAACACTACCGAGCCAGTCAGGGCGACAGAAACCAAGAAAAACTGGGAACTTCTGCTTTAGTCCTTAAGTATCAGTGACTGATCAGGAGCATTTGACACATGCCTTTCCTGCTTCCTCCACTCAGCTTCCAGGACCTCACTCCAGTTTTCTTTCTACCTCACTGGTCACACCTTCTCAATCCTTTTTCTGTTTTCCACTTCTCTCTTCAAGCTCTTAACATTAGAGTGCCCCAGGACTCATGCCTGAGCTCTCTTCTTTTCTCAGTCCATAATATATTCTTTAGGGGTCTCATCCAGTCTCATGGCTTTAAGTAACATCTATGTATTGATAATTTTCTCATTTGTAACTTGAAAACAGACTCCCTTCCTGAATTCAAACTCAAACAAGCCAACTACCTTCACCACATGGACACTTCCATATGCACTGGACATGCAAATTTAACATATCAAAACTAAGCTTCCCTGTCTCTGCACCCCCACCCCCACCTAAACCAAAAAGAAAACAAAAAGAGAAATCTGCTCCTTTTCAGTACAAGTTAACTCCATCCCTCTCGGTGCTAAGGCTGAAAAGTTTGGTCTCATGCTTGACTCTTCCCTTTCTTTTAAACTCTACCAATCCAGCAACAAATCCTCCTGGCCCTACCTTCAAAACATATGCAGAATTCTATCACTTCTCTCCCTTACTGCAGTCAGCAAGTGGATTCAAGCTATCACCATCCATCTTCCTTCTGGAACTCTGAAATAGCCTTCTATCCTGTCTTTCTGCTTCAGCATTTGCCCCATTGCAGTTTATGTTCTCAACAAAGCAGCCAGAGAGATGCATTTAAAACATAAGGCAGAGCCTATCATCACTCTCTACTTAAAATGCCCAATTACATCACATTTGACTCAAAGTCAAAGTCCTTAGCCTATATGGAGCCCTGATGTGAACAGCAACCCTACTATGAATTCTCTGACTTAATCTACCATCACTCTTCTCATTCTTCTCACTCACTCTGCTCAAGCCACACTGACCACCTGGTAAACACATCTCAGTCTTAAACCCGTGCAGTGCCGGCTCCCTCTGTGTGGAATGCTCTTCACTCAGACAAGTCCTTGTGGTCTCCCTCCCTCCTTCAAATCATTTTTACCCGACTGTCTTGTAAAACAGCGCAGTCTGCACCTTACCCCAACCCAGATCTCCCAATTCCTCTTATCCTAGTTAACTTTATCTTACTCTACATCATTTTTTCTAACATTCTGTATAATATTCTTACCTATCACCGTTATCATATACTGTCTTTCTCGAAGTTCTAGAAGCTTAGGGATCACTGTTTATTCACTCTCTAAGTGCCCAGAATTTCTGGAATATGATAAGTATTTGTTAGTTATTTGCTAAATAGATGAAGGAATCAGCCTGTTCATTGGGAACCTTCATAACCATTTTAAAGGTTTCTACTACTGTGTGTATTTCCTAGTAACTTCCTCTACTTTTCCTTCCTCATTGACGATATCTAATGAGGTACCAAACCCACTCAATTCTATCTTCTAAATACTTTGTCTCTTCCTCCCTTCCCGTGTTTCCCTATGGCCCTCACCTAGTCCGTCCTCATTTTGTACATGGACTAAGCTAGCAGTCTCCTAAGCTACCCTCTGGCCATCATCCTCAGCAACTTCTTGCATCCTGCGAACCACTGACATATGATCTTCCTAAAACAACTCTAACCCTATGACTCCCTCATGTAAAATCACTCAACAACATACCATTTCCTAAGGATAAACTCCTATTCCAGTAGCATTGCCTACGAGGCTTTTTTTTTTTTTTTTTTTT
>NW_016107792.1:566364-581351 GCF_001604975.1 Cebus imitator
TTTTGTCATCTCCACCTTCACCTTTCCCACCCAACACCCTATCCACTTCTCACTTTATTCTCCAAGCACATTGAATCCTTTGGAATTTCCTAAGCCTCACTGCTTTTCCTGTCTTTACCCAGAGCTGTTTATACTACCTTACCAGTGTTGGATGCCCTTTTCTCTCTACCAAATACTATTAGTCCTTGCATTACTGGCCCATCCTGCATGAAGTGTTCCTGTTTTTCCAAAAAGGTCAAATGTTTGTTCTTTGTACAAGGCTTGCTCTGTTAGGGAAATTAAGAATTGTATTGTAATTGCCCATCTGCATATCTACCTCTTACTGACTCCATCCATAAATACTTGAGCAACACAGATTACTGATCTTTGTATTGCCAGTGCCTAGCACAGAGTGACAGTTTACTCAATGACGACATGAAATGAACTAAGTCAGTGGAGTTTACTCTGGAAACTTTCTGACAATTATTCTTCCAGAAAATCTATAATTCCTTTATTCTCCTGCTTTATTAAGAATAAAAGTAAGTGAAATTGAATATAGCTTCCTATGTTTTTCAGTTTTTTGCTGTTTTTTATTTCTTCTTCATATATTAATTTTACCGGGCTATAGAAGAACCAGTTAAAATCCAAATTCTTATCTTTTTCCAAGGTTCAGTTCTGTGAATTTTCAGATCGCCTCTACCTATGAAAAGACAAGTTCCCACTGATAATATGAAAGACACTCCTGAAAAAATTGTAAAAATTGACAATGTCAGGTTAAAAAAATTAAATGCATTTCTGAGAATGTGCTGGCTTAATATGTGAAAATTAATTTTGAAACATGCTAAGCATATAATATTAAACATGCATCACTGATTTTTGACTTAATACAATGCATTAAAGACCTTATTAAAATGTAAGTTTCAGAGTGTTTCTGTATTCAATAAAAAATTGTGTGCATCATTGAACATTTACCTAATGAAAGTCTTAAAGAGGTAAGAAAGATAAAACTGTGAAAAAAAATCATAAAAGAGAAACATTTCAGGAAAGACCAAATAGACTACTAGACTAGAAACTACTAAACTAAACACTAAAACAATTGAGAGTACAAAGAGAAAGAAAGAGAAAACTGATTAGAATTGAGAGACCAAAGCTCTGTACATAATACAAATAGAATAAAAGTACCAGATTAAAATAAATGAAGGCACATACCTTGAGTAATACACAGGGCATGTGGTTTAATCTCCAAGTGAACATATAACATAGGAAATACGTTAGAACTGTGAGTTGTGCAACAAGCTGTCATACAGTCCCAGCACTATAACAACACCATCTCAAACGTGTTATTCAGACTAGAAGGAAACAATTTCATATATTAACTGTTTCAACATTTGAAGTCACAAAGACAGACTTGATCAGTACTTTTGTATTAATCAGGTGTAGATTGTTATAAAAACCAAAAACCTCCAGAACAAATAACTACCAAATTTTAGTGGCTTAAGAGATAAAAGGTTATTTCCTTCTTACACAACACAGTCCAATGTAAAGCACATATACACTGGAGTGTTTGACAAAGTACAGTTAATGAATATGTGATGAAAGACTGGACAAACAGAAGAAAAAGAAAGGAAGGAAGGAGAGAAAATCCTACCTAAATCTGCTCAAATAATTTAACCCATCCTAGCCCCAATTTTTTAATCTGTAACATGGAATAATAAGGGTAATCATCATCATCATCATCATCATCATTAAGTGTGTAACATAATAAACCTCAAAAGAGGCTTGAAGATTGGTTATCAGAAAAATGGCCAATAGGAGGAAGGACTGACTTGCAGCTGCCACTTGGAGGGACAGAGAAGCATGTGGAGACCTACATCATGAATTTTTGCTCCAAGAATTACCACAGGAACATACCAGGAAAGCTGAAAAAAGTCACAGACCTTGAAAGAGGTGGATTGCCACTGTAGGCTCTGTGGGACAGCTGAGGAGCTGTGAGTAGCTTGCTTTCTCAGCTCGGAGGCTTGTAGCCTGGGGAAAGTTCTCAACCCTGCTCACCAACTGCCTGGAAGTAAACTCAGTGCTGTTGAGGGGTCACAGTAGGAGTGAGACCAGCCTTTCAGGATGCAGGCTGTGTGGGAAATGGGTGAGGCCTATGGCTGCTGACTTTCCCCCACTTCCCTGATGACCTGTGCGATGCAGCAGAGACAGCCATAATACCCCTGGGAACTTAACTCCCTTGGCCTGGGAACCACACCTCATCCCCTATAGGAGCTGCAGCAAGCCCCACCCAAAAAGAGTCTGAACTCAGACACACCTAACACTGCCTCCACCTGATTGTCTTTCTCTACCTACCTTGGAAACCAAAGACAAAGGCCATAATCTCTAGGGAGCTCTATGGCCCTGCCTACCACCTGAGGAAGCTGAATACTTATCCAGGGGTGACTCTAGAACAAGCTTGTATCCTTCTTATACAACTGCAGCTGATGCACTCTTGAAAACACCACCTCCTGGCCAATCAACACAAATCCAGCACACTTAACAGAAATATAACCAAGGACCCTCACAAAGTCCACTTTACTCCGCTGCTACTTCCACCAGAGTAGCTGCTGGGATCCATGGCTGAGAGACCTAATGATGGATCATATCACAGGACTCTGCAGACACTCCCCAATACCAGCCTGGAGCTCAATATCTCCACTGGGTAACTAGATCCAGAGTAATAATAACAATAACTGCAGATCAGCTCTCAGGAAGCCCCATCCCTAGGGGAAAGGGAAATGTACCACATCAAGGGAACAAACCTGTGGGACAAAAGAATCTGGGAAGCAGCACTTGAGTGCCAGATCGTCCCTGTGAAACAGTCTACACTAATGAGAAGGAAGCAGAAAAATAATTCTGGTAATGTGAAAAAACAAGGTTCCTTAACATCCACAGAAGATCACACTAGTTCACAAGCAATGGATCCAAACCAAGATGAAATCTCTGAATTACTAGGAAAAGCATTCATAAGGCCAATTGTTAAGCCAATCGAGGCATCAGAGAAAAGTGGATTGCAACTTGAAAAAAAATTTTTTTTAATGATACAATATATGAATGGAAAAATCTCCAGTCAAATGGATAGCATAAATAAAAAACACAACTTCTGGAAATTAAGGACACATTTAGAGAAATGAAAAATGCACTGTAAAATCAGTAAGAGAATCAAACAAGAAGAAAGAACTTCAGAGTTCAAAGACAAGCCTTTTGAATTAACCCAATCCAACAACAAAAAAAAAGAATTTTAAAAAATAAACAAAGCCTCCAAGAAGTTTGAGATTATGTTAAATGACAAAATCTAAGAATAATTCGCTTTCCTGAGGAAAAAGAAATCTAAAAGTTTAGAAAACATATTTTAGGGAATAATCAAGGAAAAGTTTCCCAGACTTGCCAGAGATCTAGATACTCAAATACAAGAAGCTCAAAGAACACCTTGGAAATTCATTCCAAAAAGATCATCACCTAGGCACATAGTCATCAGGTTACCTAAAGTCAAGATGAAGGAAGGAATCTTAAGAGCTGTGAAGCAAAAGCATTAGTAACCTATAAAGGAAAACTTACCATATTAACAGCAGACTTCTCAGCAGAAACCTTACAAGCTAGAAGGGATTGGGGTCCTATCTTTAGCCTCCTTAAACAAAACAATTATCAGACAAGAATTTTAAATCCAGTGAAACTAAGCTTCATAAATGAAGGAAAGATATGGTCATTTTCATATAAACAAATGCTGAGAGAATTCACCACTACCAAACCAGCACTACAAGAACTGCTAAAAAGAGCTCTAAATCTTGAAACAAATCCTTGAAATACACAAAAATAGAATTTCCTAAAGCATACATCTCATAGGATCTATAAAACAATAACACAATAGAAAAAAACAACAACAAAGTATTCAGGCAACAAACCACAATAAATAAAATAGTGCCTCACATCTCAATACTGATGTTGAATGTGAATGGTCTAAATGGTCCACTTAAAAGATACAGAATGGCAAAATGAATTCGAAGTCACCAACCAAGTATCTGCTGTCTTCAAGAGACTTATCTGACACATAAAGACTCACATAAACTTAGGTAAAGGGGTGGGAAAAGATACTCCATGCCAACAGACACCAAAAGCAAGCAGGAGTAGCTATTCTTATATCAGACAAAACAAACTTTAAAGCAACAGAAGTTAAAAAAGACAAAGAGGGACATTATGTAATGACAAAAGAACTAGTCTATCAGGAAAATATCACAATCCTAAATATATATGCACCTAACACTGGAGCTATCAAATTTATAAAACAATTACTTCTAGACCTAAGAAATGAGATAGATGGCAACACAATAATAGTGGGAGACTGCAATACTCCATTGACATCACTAGGCAGGTCATTAAGACAGAAAGTCAACAAAGGAAAAATGGAATTAAACTATACCCTAGAAAAAATAAACTTAACAGATATTTACAGAACATTCTACCCAACAACTGCAGAATATACATTCTATTTATCAGCACATGGAATATTCTCCAAGATAGACCATATAATAGGCCACAAAACAAGTGTCAACAAATTTAAGAAAATCACAATTATATCAAGAACTCTCCCGACTACAGTGGAATAAAATTGGAAATCAACTCTGAAAGGAAACCTCAAAACCCTGCAAATACATAGAAACTAAATAATCTGTTGCTGAATGATTGTTGGATATACAATGAAATCAAGGTGGAAATTTAAAAATTCTTGAACTGAATAACAGTGACACAATTTTTCAAAACCTCTGGGATACAGCAAAAGCAATACTAACAGGAAAGTTCACAGCATTAAATGTCTACATTAAAAAGTCTGAAAGATCACAAATAAACAACCTAAGGTCATACTTCAAGGAATTAGAGAAGCAAGAACAAATGAAACCTGAACACAGCAGAAGAAAAGAAATAACCAAGATTAAATGAGAACTAAATGAAATTGAAACAAACAAACAAACAAACAAAACAAAGACAAAAGATATAAAAAGTTGGGTCTTTGAAAGGATAAATAAAATTGATAGGCCAATAGTGAGATTAATCAGGAAAAGCAGAAAGAAGATCCAAATAAGCTCAATTAGAAACACAATGAGAGCTATTACAACTGATACAACAGAAATACAAAAAATCATTAAAGGCTACTATGAACACCTTTACATGCACAAACTAGAAAACCTAGAGGAGATTAATAAAGTCCTGGAAATACACAACCTTCCTAGCTTAACGAGGAAGAAATAGAAACTGTGAACAAACCAGTAACAAGAAGCAAGATTGAAATCATAACTAAAATGTTACCAACAAAAAAAGGCCAGGACCAGATAGATTCACAACTGAATTCTATCGGATATGCAAATAGGAGTTGGCAATAATCCTATTGACAGTATTCCAAAAGATAGAGAAAGAAGGAATCCTTCCCAAATCATTCTATGAAACCAATATCACTCTAATACCAAAACCAGGAAATAATGTAACAAAAAAAGAAAATTGCAGACCAATATCTCTGATGAACATAGATGTGAAAATCTTCATCAAAATAATAGCTAACAGAACTCAACAGCAGAACAAACAGATAATCCACCATGATCAAGTGGGTTTCACACCAGGGATGCAGGGATGGTTTAACACCCACAAGTCAATAAATGTGTTACACCACTTAAAGAGAATTAAAAATAAAAATCACATGATCATCTCAATAGACGCAGAAAGGCATTTGACAAAATCCAGCATCCTTTATGATTAAAACCCTCAGCAGATTTGGCATAGAAGGGACACACTTTAAGGTAATAAAACTCATATATGACAAACCCACAGCCAACCTTATACTGAACAGGGGAAAGCTGAAAGCATTCCCTCTGAGACCTGAAACAAAACAAGGATGCCCACTTTCACCACTTCTATTCAACATAGTACTGCAAGTCCTAGTCAGAGCAATCAGACAAGAGAAAGAAATAAAGGGCATCCACATTGGTAATGAGGAATTCAAACTGCTGCTGGTTAGTAGTGATATGATCATATACCTAGAAAACCCTAAAGACTCATCCAAAAAGCTCCTGGAATGGATAAATTAATTCAGCAAAGTTTCAGGATACAATATTAATATACACTAATCAGTTTATTTACTATACACCAATAGTTACCAAGGTGAGGATCAATCAAGAACCCAACCTCTTTTACAATAGCTGCAAAAGATAAAATACTTAGGAATATACTTAATCAAGGAGGTGAAAAACTTCTATAAGGAAAACTACAAAACACTGCTGAAAGAAATCATACATGACACAAACAAATGGTAATACATTCCATGCTCATGGATGGGCAGAATCAATATTGTGAAAACTGACCATACTACCAAAAGCAATCTACAAATTCAATATAATTTCCATCAAAATAACACCATCATTCTTCACAGAATGAGAAAAAAAATCCCAAAATTCATGCGGAATAACAAAAGTGCCTGCATAGTCAATTTAAGGCAAAGCAAAAGGAACTAATCTGGAGGCATCACAGTACCCAACTTCAAACTATACTATAAGGCCACAGTCACCAAAATGGCATGGTACTGGCATAAAAATAGGCATATAGACCAATGGAACAGAACAGAGAATCCAGAAATAAAGCCAAATACTTACAGTCATCTGATCTTTGACAAAGCAAACAAAAACATAAAGCATGGAAAGGACACCCTATTTAACAAATGGTACTAGGATAACCGGCAAACCATAGGTAGAAGGATGAAGCTGGATCCTCATCTGGCACCCTATGCAGAAATCACCTCAATATGAATCAAAGACTTAAATCAAAGACCTGAAACCAGAAAAATTGTGGAAGATAACATTTAAAAACCCCTTCTAGACATGGCTTAGGCAGACTTTATGACCAAGAACCCAAAAGCAAATCCAACAAAAACAAAGATAAATAGATGGGATTTCATTAAAGTAAAAAACTTCTGGCCAGGCATGGTGACTCACGCCTGTAATTCCCAGCACTTTGGAAGGCCAAGGTGGGTGGATCACAAGATCAGGAGATCCAGACCATCCTGGCCAACATGGTAAAAACCCATCTCTACTAAAAATACAAAAATTAGCTGAGCATGGTGGCATGTGCCTGCAGTCCCAGCTACTCAGGAGGCTGAGGTAGGAGAATAGTTTGAACCCAGGAGACAAAGGTTGCAGTGAGCTGAGATTGTGCCACTGCACTCCAGCCTGGGCGACAGAGTGAGACTTCATCTCAAAAAAAAAAAAAAAAAACCTTCTGCAAAGCAAAAAAAACAATCAACAGAGTAAGCAGATAACTCACAGAGTGGGAGTAAATCTTTGCAATCTATAACATCAAAAAAAGGACTAATATCCAGAATCTATCAGGAACTCAAACAAATCAGCAAGAACAAAACAATCCCATCAAAAAGTGGGCTAATGACTGAATAGACAATTCTCAAAAGAAGGTATACAAATGGCCAACAAACATATGAAAAAATGCTTAACATCACTAATTATCAGGAAAATGCAAATCAAAACTGTAATGTGATACCACTTTACTCCTGCAAGAATAGCCATTATCAAAAAATTTAAAAAAAAATAGATGTTGGTGTGGATGTGGTGAAAAGGGAACACTTTTACACTGTTAGTGGGAATGTAAATTAGTACAACCACTATGGGAAACAGTGTGGAGATTCCTTAAAGAATTAAAAAGTAGAACTACCATTTGATCCAGTAATCTCTATCCTGGGTACCTACCCAGAGGAAAAGAAGTCATTATACAAAAAAGAAACTTACACATTCATGTTTTTAGCAGCACAATTTACAGTTGCAAAAATATAAAACCAGTTCAAATGCTCATCAATCAACAAGTGGGTAAAGAAAATGTGGCACACATGTACCATGGAATGCTACTTAGCTACAAAAAGGAATAAAATAAAGGCATCTCCAGCAACCTGGTTGGAATTGGAGCCCATTATTCTAAGTGAAGTATTTCAGGAATGAAAAACAAAGCATCATATGTTCTCACTTATAAGTGGGAACTGAGCTATGAGGACACAAAGGCAGAGAATGATATGATGGACATTGGAGACTCAGCCGAAAGGGGGGAAGGGGATGAGGAATAAAGACTACACATTGGGTACAGTGTACACTGCTCGGGTGATGGGTGCACCAAAATATCAGAAATTACCACTAAAGAACTTATTTATGTAACCAAACACTACCTGTTCCCCCAAAACTATTGAAATTTTAAAAATAAAAAGAATCTGCTGTCTTCATAGTAATAAATTAATGAAATAATAATTTTTAAAAACTGGCTTGGGTCATACCTCGAATTCTTTTTAGCTATCTACCTTCTTATATTCTTCCCCTCTCTTGCTCCTAGTTTTCTCATTTTTTCCTCCACCACTAATGGCCTGCATGAAGAGTTTCATTAAATCTGCTTTTTGTTGGCTTCCAACCAGGAAGAAAAGAATCACCTCATACCTCCTTTCTCACCAAGTAAAGGAAAATTCAACCAAACAGAATGGAGACAGCAGGTGAACTTGACTTTAAAAGAAAGATGTCAACAGCTAAAAATGGGGGCAGGATAGATTTCTAGATTGAGTCAACCACTGCTGAGGAACGAACAATTGTGGAACAGAGGAGAGTACAGTAAATGAGGGAAATTTAAAGAAAAACTGATGCTAAATTATTGCTACTCTTGTAATTTGTATAATAAAAAACTATTACTGTTAATAAAACAATGATATGTTAAATAACACTATCACTTAATCTATAGAAGCTGGTATATTATTGATGCTACTGATTACAAAAAAATTCTTGGCAGTAGTGTGTGGCTAGATTGGTACATGTTGACAAATTAGAATGAGTACTGGATTGAGTAATCTAATGAGGTTTGAATTCTGACTCTGCTACTAACTTATTTGTGCAATTGCCAATAAGTTACTTAACTCTCAGAGACTTCACATTCCATATTTGTAAATTGAGTAGGTTAAGCTGAGTAAGCTTTAGTAGTTCTTTCAGCTATGTAATTTTATGGAAAAAGAAATCCATCACAAACATAGGGAAATACTATTTTTTAGAAAAATCGCAGTATGACTGCATTGAAGAAGGACTCTTTGGGAATGACAAGGAAGGAGCCTCTTGGCCAACTTTTTCTTGCATCCAAAAACTGAATTTATCTGTCATAAATCAGAAAAGTTCCATTTCAGGGATTCACATAGCCTGCATCTCACAGCTCCTTCAGAGACTTCCTCAGCCCTACTTGGGGCAGCTCACATCCAGGACTGAGTGAGACTGTGGTATAAAGACCTCATCATGTGCATCTAACACAGAGCACTAGTGGGCAATTCTTATACCAGGGCCCTTGGCCATGTTGGCCAAGGCTTTGCCAGGCCAGGATCACATTCCAATTTCATGCTGTGCCCAGTTTGGCTTTCTCCCACCTCCTTTCCCAAGTGCTGGACCATTGTGAGGATTTCGCACCTCAGATTCTTAGTATCTAATTTTAGTTAAACCAATCTGCGATAATGGAATGAGAGACAGGTGTGATTAGACACAAGAGACCTACCCCATGGCACAAGGCAAGGTGATTTAGATATTCGAGCTTCTTAGAAGAAATGCCCTATCTTTCTTTTTTGGTCTAAAAGATGATCTTCCTGTGGTTTCATTGGACACAGGGATTTTTGCCATCATGCTCACTGAACACTGTTGATGACATCTTCCAGGATTAACCATACTTTGAATTTTGAATACCATACCATCCCAATTCAATCAACTTTGACGACTGTATTATTGTTTGTGCTTCTGATTTAAAAGCCTTCACAGCTATATGTTTGTTGCTGTAATATCACTCCTCTGTCTTCTATTGGGCTTTGGTACCAAATTCACCCTGCTGTCCAAATGCAGACTGGGTAAATCACTCCCCCACTGTTCCATCCGACTGGTGAGTAGTCACCGCCACTCAAGACCTAGCAGAAGACATTACTGCCCTCTGGTGGAGACACTGAAGACTACTCTAAGAGTGTCTCCCCAAGAACGGAATTTTCACAGACGGGCTTATGTTGCAGCTTGAATTGTAAATAAATACATGCTGAAAACTTATCCTCATTTCTGGTTCTTGACATTTGGTTGACTGTGTATTTGCCTAATTTCTATCTTCTTCCCTGCTCTCATCTCTATCACAAACAGAGTTAGCCACCTACAAGTCTTTAAAACACAGATCCACTAAGACATGGATCTCATCACCCAGTGTATTTACAATAAAGCTCACAACCCCCTTTCCAACGGAGAAAAAAAAGAAAACAAAACAAAAAACATTTGGAAATTGTATAGACAACTGTTTCCACTTTAGCCCTCCAAATGGATTCGGTTTTCTGGGGCTATGCCAATAGGCAAACATTTGACTTATTGTTGCTTTTTCTCCTCTCTGCTAGATAATTCCATTAATATAAGAAACAAGTCATTTATTAGCTTTCCTTTTCTGAGTAAGTAGCTGAGTGCATATATCTTCTTTGTGTGTGGGTGAAAGAGCATACAAGATAATGCTAATAATTCAATTTTAAGAACTTCTGTTGATTTCTTCTGTCAATTCTGCCTTCTTAGTGTGAAGAGAAGAATACCAAGCAACTCGCCCCTTGAATTAAAGAGGAGCAGTTCATAAAAATTATACTACAGGCCAAGGAGACAAACAGGTTTTAACCTAAACTCTAGTCCTTAACTTCCTTAGCCTCAACTTTTTCATCTGCAAAATGGGGACAAGAATCCTTTAAGAAGCCGTAGTGAGTATGAAATGAGATAATATACATAGAGCTTAGGCACAATGCCTGGTACATATTAAATGCAGATAAATCATGGTCAACCCTCAGTTTCCATGGAGAATTTGTACCAGGAATTCCTGTGGATACCAAAATCTTGAGTCTCTGATATAAAATGACAATAGTATTTCATGCTATAGCATATTCTCTTGTATATTTTAAGTCATTTATAGATAATACCGAGTACTATGTAAATAGTTGTCATACTGTATTGTTGAGGGAATAATGGCAAGGAAAAAGTCTATACATGTTCAGTACCGACACATTTTTTTCCCCAATAGTTTTGATCTGTGTTTGGTTGAATCCGCAAATGTGGAACCCATAGACAGCTGACTGTACCTAATATTATTTCTGCTGTTATTTCTAGTCAAGTGTTAATAAGGGAAGAATTTGTTTTAAATGTTTAAAAATTCTAATGATGTTAGTCTAAGCAAAATTTGCCCATTTATTTTCCTCTTATGATCTTCTAAATGGGTCATTTTCAGTGGAGATCTTTAACTTAACCTGCTCCAATTCTTTTACTTTCAGGAAGTGGCAGGTGTTGCCAGGTCGCTGGGCGTCATGTTTGCTCTCACTTACATGCCTCAACTCAGAAGATTTCCCTGGCCTCCTTTATTTCTCTTCCCTTGCTAACCACACTTGTTTCCAACCACATTATACATATTGGTGGTCCATCTTCCTGTAACTGCAAATTGTTTTAAGTGTGAGCATTTTTTCCATCTACTCTCAATACCTACGAGATGACTGACAAAAATAGTTTCCTATTAATTGAAAATACGTCCCAAAACCTTGTCAGTTAGGTGACAAAAATACCTGAAAGATTCAAATATGGAGTTGAAGAGAACTGGGTTTCTTCTAAGTCACTGAGCCTCCTAAGTTCCCCAAAGGAGGACTTATGAAATTGGTGATCTCACTCACAAAATTGGAATGATGGTTTAGTCAACATAAGCAGATGTAATTCATATAGAGCCCAAAGAGCACTACCTTGGAACAGCAATTCCATCCCCTAAGATTCTGAGACTTTGCCTTTCCAGGTTATTACATGTTGATTTAGTTGGTATAAAAAAAAATTGATACATCATATCAATGATGGTTAGCTACAATGATCACACATCATAGCATATTTTTTACAATGTATCATCAGTTTTAGGATGAGCACAATACTTTAAAAACAATTAAACATGAAATAAAAATAAAGTATCATAGTAACAATAAGAATAAAATCTTCACATGTTTCTGACTACTTGGGAATATAATATTTCTGCATTGAAATTCCATAGAATTCTAGATCTGTCATTATTACTGATGACATAAATTTAGCTTTTTAGTAAAATGGAAAATGAATATGATTGGTGACTATATTAGTCCCTTCTCTCATTGCTATAAAGAACTACCTGAGACTGGGTAATTTATACAATAGAGAGGTTTAACTGAGTCACAGTTCCAGAGGCTGTACAGGAAGCACACACAGCTGGGAGGCCTCAGGAAACTTACAATCATGGCAGAAGACAAAGAAGTGGCAGACATGTCTTATGTGGCCAGAAAAGGAAACAGAGAGAGAGAAGAAGGAGGTGCTATACACTTTCAAACAACTAGATCTTGTGAGAACTCACTATCATGAGAACAGCAAGTGGGAAATCTACCCCCATGATCTAATCACCTCCCATCAGGTCCCTGTTCCAACACTAGGAGTTACAATTCCACATGAGATTTGAGCAGGGACAAAAATCCAAACCGTGTAAGTGATACATACTGAAATATTTTAAAAGAGGGGTTTAGATGAAAATTCATAGATCTCTAGAAATACAATAGGAGAAAATTTTAACAGGGAAAAAATATATCACAAGCAAAATTGTTCATGTTCTCTCTTCTTTTACAAAAAATAGATTTTTCCCCTATTTCTTAGCCTAATTTATATAGCAAATAAATATTTTCCCTGAAATGGCATGGTCACATTTATTTCTTGTTTACTTATTTTTAAGAAAATAAATATTCAACTTAGTTCCAAACACACTTGACTTGAAAAGACATGAGAACAAAGCAGCCACTTTTGTAGTATTTTGCACATGTCAAGTTTATGCCAAGAATTTTATAATTGTTATTTGACTTAATACTCATGACAGGATTACTACTGTTATATTCATTTCACTATATTGGGGAAGACAATAATATTCAAAGTCACATCATGAGTTTTATAGTTTGACTCAAGTATATTTGAGTTTAAATCTCATTTTCTAAGTCATTAATGTAGGCCTTTCAGAGCTCAAGTGGTGTGCCAATCTACAAATTGTACCAATAACCAATGATCCAGCGTTAGAGTCCATCCGTTTCCTCTCCAATTGCCCTGAGTTACTCATTTTCAAACAACTGAAGTGTGCTTGCTTTTCCCATAATTTTGAATTACAGGTTTCAGAAAGAAAAATTCACAAGGTCCTAAGTAGAAAACAAATAAACAAAAAAACCTTCTAAATCTCAGTCCAGAATCATTTCCTAAAGAAGTTTTAATTTAAGATCACCACTTTTTTAAAACCAATATTCAAGATGCAGACAAAAATAGAAATTGAAATATAGACTGTCTATATCCCCAACTTCTCTATCTAGAGTTGCCAAATTTTACAAACAAAAAGTATAGAATGCCTAAATTTCAATTTCACATAAATAAAGAGTAATATTTTGGTGTAAATACATCCCACACATACATACATACATATATACTCATTCTAAAAAATCATGTGTTGTTTATCTGAAATTCAAACTAACTATATATTTTATCTCGTAATGCTACTTCTACTCTACCCATTACCTATCTTCAGCTTCACACCCAGTTGCTCAGTAGAACTGTTCCCAAGTAACTAGGGCCTCGTTCAGTAATGTCTTACCTACTGATTCTTTGTCCTTTTCCAATCAATAGCAAAGGCGACAGTCTGAAGAATACTTTCAAATACAATTACAGTCTATCAGTTGACTTATACAGCAGAACTAATCCATAGAGGGAGGTGGAAATACCTATACTTTATGAATAAACTCAAGTAAGGAGAAAAACCATTGTTTGGGGTATTTAAGTTGAACTTACATATTCTGTCACATTTCACTACAAGTGTAATAAAATAAAGCTATTACTCATCAGAAAATAAAGAAATAAAGATTTGGTAGGTAGCCTAAGCCACTTTTACTTTAAAAAGTAATCTTTTAAACATAAATATCAATAAGAGTTTCCAAAGCATTTAGTTGCAATGTTGTCCTATACTAAAAGATTTCATTTCATCCTGCAGTAGTGAAACGGGCATCCTATATTTTCCTGGCTTTGTTGAAAAACAACACGAAAACACTCATCAATTCTCCATTTTTTTAAGTGACCAAAATTGACATGATCTGTTTACTGAAGGAAAGGCAATTTTGCTTTTGGAAGGCAACATTAATATAAATTTATACTTATCTCTTAGCAGTAAACAATTCCCAAAGGAATCAAATTTCCTAAGTAAATGTCAAGTATGCACTCTAAAGCACTATTAATCAAATTATGTAATTAAATATATGCTGTGCTTTGACATATTGAATTTTGGACCATTTTACAAACCAAAGATTTACTCCTGTAGAATATAAATGAATTAATCAATGTAAATGCAAAGAAACAAGGCCATTTTTATGTAGTTTAATGTAAAGTGCTCTCATTGCTTTAAGGGAGCACCAGTAACAGATCACTTTTCATACCTTTTTTTTTAATGAGTCCTTGCCACCTGGTTGACCAGGAATATGGGAGGATTTTAGAGAAGCCCCTATTAGCAAGTAGGATAGAATGTTAACCATGGCAGGTGTTATGAGCTCTATAACTTAAAACACTTCAGCACAGACAATGTGATAATTTTCACGTATTTGTCTAAGTGACACTATAAGAGTAGTTTGTTCCCCTAATCTGGCAGTCACACTCCAGGACTGATCAGCTAACATTTAATCAGAAACATGCACACTCCAGAGGTTGCTACTGCAAACCTTTCTGCTATCATTATCTCTGATCAATACCAAAGACTTAAATTGGCAGAATGAATGCTAGGAAAAATGTTGGTAAAAATTTTTGGACTGTTTTTTTTTTTTTTTTTTTTTTTTTTTTTTTTTTTTTTTTTTTTTTTTTTTTTTTTTTTTTTTTTTTTTTTTTTTTTTTTTTTTTTTTTTT
>NW_016107792.1:581476-635887 GCF_001604975.1 Cebus imitator
AGACGGGGTTTCACCGTGTTGACCAGGATGGTCTCGATCTCTTGACCTCGTGATCCACCCGCCTCGGCCTCCCAAAGTGCTGGGATTACAGGCTTGAGCCACCGCGCCCGGCCTGGACTGTTAATTAGACAGCAGATATTCAAAATAGAGTTCTCAATGATGAAAATCAAAATATATGAACTGACTAAAATATATTACAACTATTTCAACCCTTAAATAAATGTGAGATTCTACTAAGCCCTTTGCTTTTTAGAAAGCCTCCCAAAGACTGATTATGTAACAAACTATGTTCAACCGCTTAAAGGATTTAGGTTGCCTGATATTGATTATGAATCTAACTGACTTCTGCCTTTAGAATATTGTCACATTTGCCTTGAGTAAATATTTCATGCTAGGTCTTATTAGAACACAGAATAGAACAGAGAGTTAGGAATTTATTAAGCATACAGAATGAATTGTATGAATTGTTTTACATCTGCCTGTTAATAAATGTTTGTTTAATGGATCTCTGTATGCACAGTCAGCATTTGGTTTGCTTTCTTTAACTGGATATTGACCACCTCTCAATACTGGTATTTATCAAAGAGCTGTACATGACAAAATTGCTTAAGTCCAGCCATAGCAATGGATGTGCACTGGCGTAGGCCTCAGGACTAGATTTTTACAATACAAAAATATTCTAACCTACCAGCACTTCCTTTCCAAGAAAGTCTAATTATCTGTCCTTGAACTTTAACCAACATATTCCCTGTCCTCTGCTGGGTTTTCCTAAGGGCGTTAAACAAACAAGGAAACAAAACAAAAAAAACAGACCAGGTGCAGTGGCTCATGTCTGTAATCCCAGCACTTTGGGAGGACTAGGCAGGATGATCACTTGGGCCCAGGAATTCAAGACCAGCCTGGGTAACACAGTGAGACTCTGACTTCAAAAAATCAAAATATTAGCCAGGTGTGATGGCACAAGCCTGTAGTCACATCTACTCGGTAGACCGAGGTGGTAGGATGGCATGAGCCTCCAAGACCAAGGCTTCAGTGAGCCATGATCGCACCCCTGCGCTTCAACCTGGACAACAGTAAGACCCTGTCTCACAAAAAACTAAAACAAAAACACACCAGGAGGAAAAAAGCCCACTAAACTTTAAAGTCAGTGGAGATTCAATTTGCTCTAAGGCAGTAGAAACTGAGGCAGTCGAGTGAGGACACAGAAAAGGTCTGTATGAAAGAATCATTACTTTTTTCCCCTAACATTTTATTTAATGTTTCATAGGGTTTTGGCCTCTTCTGTCTTGTTCACTCAGAATTTCTAAACTTCTTCTGTTAACACTCAGTCACTTTTTATGTTTCTTTGTTTTAAAAAGAAAAGGAAAGTGGAAAAAAAAATCTTCAGTTGTCCAAATTGAGCAGTTTACTTAGAACCTTGCTTAGATGTAAAGAATGTAAACCAAAAATAAAATTCTAAGCCCCTGACCATCTGAATGGACCCCTCCTCTCCACAAGGGCATTTCAAAGCTAACCTGAAAAACCAGTCAGGGCCATGATGGGAAGGGGGACCTGGCCATGCCTCATTATACCCTCTTCATTTCTGAAGTTACTGATAGAATAGACTCTTTAAGTCTGATGAGAAATATTTACAGTCTATTCTCTGTGAAGCCTGCTACCTGGAGGCTTCATTTGCATGGTTAAAACTTGGTCTCCACAACCCTGTATCTTAACCCAAACATTCCTAAGTCTTTAGACGATAACTTAATTCTTTCAACCAACTGCCAGTCAGAAAATCTATGGATATACCTATGACCTTGAAGCACCTGCTTCCAGTTGGTGTGCCTTTCCAGACCAAGCCAATGTGCATCTTACGTATATTTGATTGATGTCTTATGTCTCTCTCATATATATATTATATAAATATATGTAATATATAAAATCTATAACTAGACCACCTTGGGCACATGTTCTCAGGATCTTCTGAGGGCTGTGTCATGGGCTATTGGTCACTCATATGTTTGGCTTAGAGTAAGCATCTTCAAATATTTATAGGGTTGATTCTTTTCATCAATGACAGCAAAGTAATTACAAGAAATGCTGCAATTTCTAGAATTCTTCTCCAAACATCATTTTACCCATTAGAGTACTCCTTCTTCTGCAGCTCCTCTTTAGGGGGTTTGGGGAAAGAGGTAAACTATGTTGCTCCCTGCTCCCTTCAACCCTGTTATTTATTTATTTATTTATTTATTTATTTTAGAGATGGAGTCTCACCATTTTGGCCAGGCTAGTCTTGAACTCCTGACCCTCAAGTGATCTGCCCACCTCAGCCTCCCAAAGTGCTGGGATTTACAGGTGTGAGCCACCGTGCCTGGCCCAACCCTGTTCTTAAGTGGATAATGTCTGGTAAAGCAAAAAAGAATAAAGCAGCTTTGGAAAGGTATGGAGGTCTTCACAGTCACAGCACAGTCCAACCTATGGAGACAGGAGGGTGGGGGCACTCTCTGCCTTTGTAACACGGGGCAAGAGGTAGGGCTGAACTCCTCAATCACATCCTTCTTTTCGTTTTTCTCAGGGGGAGTTGGGTTGGGTAAAGGGAAGGTGGGTGTACCACAGTATAACCATTTTATTCCTGTCACATTTCTCCCAGTACCCAGAGATGAACAGTCATGTGCTTATGACTGTGGCATTTAATTCTCCTGCCCCTAACTAGCTGGAGTACAAAATCAGTGTACCCAGTTATTTGCCAGACATGTCATTCCCAACTCAGAGTCTGTCAATACTTTTTCACGGATCAGCACAGCCTTAAGAACAAAATTGTAATTTCTTAGCTCAGCCCTCACGGCCCTTCACATCTGCCCCCTGACTACCAGTCTAGCCCTGGCCTGTACTCACTCCCTCCTGCCTCCTCCCCATCATAACATATACCCCTTGGTCCAGCCATGATGAACTATCTACAGAGTACCTAAAAATCACATTGATGCACAATTCTTTGCCATCACTAATAGATTTGCCTCTGCTTGAAATGCCTTCTGTTTTTTATAGCCCTTTGTTCTATATCATATCCATGTGACTCCACATAACAGAATTTTGATTCTTAGATCTCGGACATTTGTACTAACTATGAATCCAGATTTGTGGATGATATGTAATAGCTATATGGTAAATCTAATTTTTAACCCTTGTTTTGTCATGTGATAAAAATGGGGGAAAAACAAAGTAGGTATATGAATGAGCTATCCAATACAACTTGGTGTTTTCCTACTATCTGATCCACTAACGTGAGAGAGGCAGGTGCCTTTTATCATCCCAGACACCCCTTTAATGTATCACTATTATCAACCTAATTCCACAGATTATAAAGTAAAATCTCAAACCTACCTCACTTAATCACAGCATATGATTAGGAGACCATCTGGAGTGACCTCAGAGACCATCCAATCTAACTTCTTAAATCCAGTTAACTTTCCTCCCTTAATACACTTTTAAAGGAAAAAAAATTATAAACCTAGAAATAAATATTATGTTACTTGAAAGTTGAGCAATTAGTAATAAAAATTTAAAAGTCCTATAAGTCTTATTTTCTTAGGCAAAGGAAAGCAATTCTCCATTTTTTGAATGATCCTATTTAATAATAAAAATTTTAACCTTAATCAGGGGTCCCCAGCCCCTGGGCCATGGACTGCCACCAGCCTGTGGCCTATGAGGAACTGGACTGCACAGCAGGAGGTGAGCATTGGGCAAGTGAGCATTACTGCCTGAGCTCTACCTACTGTCAGATCAATGGCAGCATTAGATTCTCATAGGAGTGTGAATCTATTGTGAACTGTGCATGTGAGTCATGTAGGTTACACTGCATGCTCCCTATGAGAATCTAACTAATGCCTGATGATCTGAGGTGGAACAGTTTCATCCTGAAACCATACTCCCCCTCCCATCCCAGGTCTATAAAAAAAATTGTCTTCCACGAAACCAGGTCCTGGTGCCAACAAGGTTGAGGACCGCTACCTTAGATGATAAGGTATCTGGCGTTCACTGCTCTCTCACCTCGTAGCCACTTAAACTGGCCTTAGATAGAAAAGCCAAGATCAAAATTAAGTTAGAAACGTTCCCTTTTGCCACCTAGGAGGGTCATGTCTTAAAGCAGTCCCCCTTCTAAACAATAAGAAATTAGATTAGACATAAACTCGGGCACTTATACCCAGAGGCACACAGAATAATCTCGTAATTTCTGGATTGTTGCTGAGCATTTTGAAATGTTCCAAGTTCCTAGATCTTTCTATCCCAGCATGGAGAACATGTTTTTAAACTGTGCTCCTGCTCTGGTAGGTCTGCCTGTCAGGACCAAGCAGCAGGTTATTTTCAAATTGTTGGGTGAGGATAGGTTGATGGACCAGGAAGGGGAAAAAAAGAAAAATAATGGGACCAACACTCAGACAGGAGAGGAATTTGCCTCAAGGCTTTTCAGGTTATGTTCAAGGCAGCTGAAAATTACATTTCAAACTTTCTTAATCACCGTCAATTTCTCCTTTTTGAAACAGTTTTCCATTTTACCTTGAATTATGCAATCAATGTGTCTGATAAATATTTTTCATGGAAGGTATAAAGGAATAGTGTGGGGTAGGATGTGGGTATGCGTCTCTGAGAGTAAATTATAAACTGTCCTGTATTCAGAGTTTTCCAGATCCAGGCCTCTGAGAAAGGAGACAGTGACCTACATAAAGTACTTCCTCATGCCTGATCTCATTTAGCCTTAGCCACGTGGGGATTACAGGAACTGTCTGCTCATGGTTGTCAGCAAAGTACAGTGAATGCCTTGGGTGATGGTCTTCCTTATCTCCATCTGTTTGCCTCCCACAACACAAACACAAACACAATTACAGCCAGAACAGGCATATGGATGGAAGCAGTAGATTCCGTTAGGGCTCTGGAACTGGCTCTCAAAAGCATTTTGTACATTAATATTAGAAAATGCAACTACGTCGTTCATGTTTTACCAGTTAGCTACCACCACATCTACTACGCAATGAAGATTTATTGAATGAATGAATGAAAATAGAATACATTGCTTGCCATATCAGAATTCTAATACTTTGAATTTTATTCCTCCTTTTTAAATGCTGAAGTATTCATGATTTATCAGTCTGTGAGGAGTTTTTGATATGTTTAAGTTATTGGTATGTTTTATAAAAAATAATACACATTTATCATTTTTTAAAATGTTATCCACACATTTATCATTTTTAAAAGTCAAACAAAACAAAAAATAGAAGAATGTTTAAACTAACTTGAAAGCTCATAAACCAGGACTATTGATGAGCATTTTTAAATAAATTTTCATATGGAAACACAAGTATATAAAATGTTTCATACATATATAAGTAGGTATATCTATACATATGTCTATTAAGACATAGTATACTAGTGAGCATTTTATTAAATATCTCTTTATAAAAACATACAAACATAAAATATGAATTATATATAGTTTTGTCTAGATATCTCTTCTTAGAAATGCATAAAGATATAAATATAAAAATGATATTTTACATCAAATGGATTCTTTCACTTTGTTATATGTTTTACATTTGTTATATATTTGTTGCCTATTATTTTAATCAACAGTATGTACTTGGTATATTTTCCAGTCAGTAACATGATTTATGCAGCATAATTTTTAAAGCGTATTCTGTACCCTAACAGATTTACTTGCCCAGAATTTCTGAGGGGCCTGGAGTTGTTTTCAACCTCTTTAAGTATCCTTAACAGGAAACAGATCAGTAGTAGCATCTACTTCATAGGTTTTTGGTTTTGGGTAAATATTAGATGATTTATAGAAAGCTCCTAATATTTATACCTCAAACTTTTCACAAAAAAAATTGTTAGCCTGCCGTTTTTTAAAGGAATTAATGACAACACAGTCTTTTAGATTCATTCTTTTGTTGCCACTTCTATTTTTACAGATTTAAAATTCCAGCTACCAGTATCTACATGAGATATTTCAAATCTCATGCCTAATAATATACTTAGAAAACAGAAAGTTTTGACACTGGTACTAACTGTAAAATACAATATAATTTTGAAATTATGAATTTTGGTTAAAACAAGAGACACTTGATATGGTTTGGATGTTTATCTCCTCCAAATCTCATGTTGAAATGTGATCTCCAGTGTTGGAGGTGGGACCTAGTGGGAGGTGTTTGGGTTATGGGGGCAGATCCTTCATGAATGGCCTGGTGCCTTCCCTGCCATAATGAGTTCTCACTCTATTAATTCACATGAGAGGTGGTTGTTTAAAAGAGCCTGGCATCTCTCTCTTGCTCCCTCTCTCATCATGTGACATGCCTGATCCCCATTTGTCAGAAGCTGAGCAGATGCTGGCATCACACTCATATAGCCTCCAGAACAGTGAGCAAAATAAACCTTTTTTCTTTAAAAATTTCTCAGCCTCATGTACCTCTTTTCTTTAAGGCAAAATAGACTAATACAACACCCAACTTGGAATAGAAGAAAAGAAGATGAGGAAATTCTTGGTTCATACAACTATAAATTCTCCATTTTCTTTCCTGCCTTCCTCTTTGTTGTCTTCATTCTCAGGGAGAATGGAAAGAGGTTACCAACAATTCTAGGTTTAGAGTATCCTGACAGGTAACTATCCCAGTGAAGAGGATCCAGTGTACTTATGGTTCCAGAACTAATCAAAAGAACATATCTAGTTAGCTTAATTGAAGTCTTTCATCAATATCCTAGAAAGATGTATGTGAGTACTCAATGGGCAAAAGGACAGCCTAACCTAAACCATGTGACTAACCTAAGAATGGGGAGCGGGGGTTTCCAAAGAGAGTGGGCAGACAGAAACCTGCTCACTTCATAGAGTCTATCCAAGGCTAACAGGCTTCAAAACTGACTGATTCATCATGAGGACTTGCTGTTTGTGTATATTATTTTTTTTAATAAAGACCCAACAACATAGGTGAAAGTTTATAACATTTGTCATATGTCAGACACTATTCAAAGAGTTTACCTATAGCAACCCATTTAAGATTTTCAACAGCAAGAGGTAAATTTTCATTTTTCAGGTGAGAAAATTGAGGCACAAAGATATTAAGCAAAGTGGTAAAACTAGGATTTGAATCTAGGCAGTCCGGCTCCAGAATTCGTGCCCTTAACCATTATGCCATTTATTATTCCTTCTCTGAGGTTGAGAGGAAACATTAAGATGAAACAATGCATGTGAAATTTAGCTTATCTGATTAACAGCTATGCTGGTTATCTGCAGTTGCCACTCCGGATAACGGTCTCCACCTACTAGCCCTCTCTGTCTTGGGTTCTCCCACTGCTCCCTCTCATTGCTATTGCAACCATGGAAGTAACATCTTCTTACTGGTACTAAGCTCAATGTGTTTTGCTATCCCTTGCTGATGTTCCTAATTTTGTCTTAAAGCTTTGTAGAGTCCTTTTATTAAGCTCATCAATAGTAAGCATGGGAGTGCCATCTCTTTCTTGCTTATTTCCAGTCTGATATAATAGACACAATTCTGTTACTAGCTATTTGAATTTGAAAGAGGATATCCAACACAGAGCTCAAAAATAGCTTTTCCCCTTGAATGGAAAGACACATCATTTTTATCTACAATGGGAGAAAACTAATTTTAAGAATCTAAAGCATAAACCTTTTACAAGAATCATCTTACTATTTTTGGATGGGCTCTTTGGGGTTAATAAACTTTTTTTCAATATACAGTCTTCCTTTGATAGAGTTGTCACATGTACAAATTAAATTATATTAACGATAGCATACCTACACTTCTGACGCTAATACTTTATGGTCATAGAAAGGAATGAAATTGATTCTTCTAAATTTTGTCATTTGGTAAACCACAAGAATGGACAAGGACATTGTCTAAGCATAATTTGAGGAACCGACTTAAAGCAGTTGGTCATAAACAATTATCAGGTTCTACAGTGGAGAGAGCTAACTACCCAGCAAATATTTGTGCTGCCTTTCCACAGGGCTACTGGTTATTGAAGGTAGTTATTGAAAGCATCTTCCTGGCAAGAGACCACATTTTCTTTTCAGCCCTCTGACATATGAATGGAGTCATATAACTGAATGGGGTTGTACCTTAGCCTAAATATTCCACACGATACCTATTACATAAATTAAAGAATTTCAAAGTACAAGTCTCCTAACAGTAACATAACCACTCCTGAAAGATGGGGTGTAAATCTGGATTTAGGGTCTGCCATAGATCCTCTTCTATCACTCTGTACTTATTCAATCACAGTGCTTATGACACTGTATAGTAATTGTTTAATTACTATTTTCCATCCTAGCCTGGAAGGAAAGTAAACACTGTGTCTCGTGTTAATCATTGTTCTTCCCCAAGACCTAAAATAACACCTAGTACGTAGGAGTCAGTCAATAACTATTAGCTGAATTTTTGAATTAGATTACTAAGAACAGAAATACTACAAACACATCTTCCTACCAAGAAAGGGAGAAGTTAGGGGGATATGCATATATCTTCCTAAAATGTACCTTCTTTATGGTTTCTCTTCTTAAAAGAGATAAGGCAAATAAGGATATCAGCCCATTGTCTAAGTAGGTTAAGAGTTCAACAAACACTTGGAATAAAAGAAGAATGAATGTGCAAATGTTCCTGCCTCTATTTTCTAATAGCACTCTCCTTTAACATTTATTGAAATGGAGATGCAAATTTTACTTACAACACACTCCAGTGTGCAAAGAAAATGAGGAGGTGGTGTGGCACTGGCCTCTGGCCTTGAAGTTCCCATTTCCTGTGGTCTGGGGCGACCACTGCTCTCATCCTCTGGGCACTTCTGCATCTATTCTACCGGAATAAAAAGGCATTTCTCAATCCCAGGCATCTGACTTGCAGGCCATGGGAAGCCAAGAATATAGCCTCAGGCTGGTCTATTTAGTCTCTTTCCTCCTCAAATCCACACTCTCCCTCCATTAATGTTGGACCCGGCGCTGAGCCAAGTGCATCAATCCTCCTGTAGGCCTGCAGCCTCCCTCAGGCTATGCCCAGAAAAGCATAGCATGATTTCCAGTATTCTTGATTTCCCAATACGTATTTGAAATTTCTGCCACATCAAACTCATTCAGAGCTGGACCCATGAAAGAGAAAATGCTGACATGAGTGCTGTCCTCTTGCCCTCTCACTCCTCTAATGGAACAGAAAAGCTTTTCTTCTTAAAAGAGTATACTGAGTTTTCTCTTTGTGTTTCTGCCTGAGCTTACTTTTCTCCTAGATCATTTTTGCCACTGTTGAATTAGGTAGCTAGTTAGACAGAAACAGGCCAGGAGAGGGCTGCCCCTAACCAGGAATTTCAGGATGATGATCAGGTGGTTGTTAACTGTTTCTCTAAAATAATCATAGGGAGCAGCCAGCACCAGGGAAAGGCAGACTCCCAATAAGTAGGAAAAACCTGAAACTGGTGATCAGTAGCTTCCCGGTAAGATCTTAGGAGTTGGGTGAGTGGGCTCACACAGGCACACTAAGAGGCAAAATGGCAGAGTTTAACTGGTATATGATGTACTAGGGACATTTAACTGGTAAGGGGAGAACCCCTCAGATAAGCATACAAATGACGCTAGTAAACACACTTCTGATGCTCCCTTCCCACTTGCTAGCAGGTGCACTGCACTTACGGACAGCCTATCCCAAAGGTAGAATCAGGGGAGAAGGAATGCAAGACCCTGGAAGTACGCAGGTGTATAAGCCCAACTCAAAAGGTCAAACGGTTCACTTGATCTCTCAAATTGCCCTCTTGGCCCTCTTCCAAGTGTACTTTCCATTTCTTTTGTTCTGCTCTACAGCTTTTTAATAAACTTTCACTCCTGCTCTAAAACTTGCCTCAGTCTCTCCTTCTGCCTTCTGCTTTCTCTATTGAATGTTTCCTTGTGGGAGGCAAGAATTGAAGTGTCTGTAGATCCATATGCATTCACCACCAGTAATGTACTTTGGTGCCATGTCTCAGATATGTTCCAACACTAAGAGCATCATCGCTGGGGAGAACTTTGAAAAACCAAGGTGGGCAAAAGATTTCTAGATGTACTTTCAGTTGAATGCTGGTCTGTGTGAGCTTGCTTATACCTTTTGTCTTTGGCTATTTTACAACTCTGTACATTGAAGAGGGTAATTATTCTTGTTTATAGAATTGCAAATGAAGTTTGAACAGTTTTATTTCCACGCTATAAAAATGATTATTCCAGACATTTTATTGTTCCTCCAAGTTAAGTTTTACAACTATGAGCAAAATCATTTCAGTAGCCCTGATTAATACTTTGTGTCTTCTGTTTAGCCTTCCAACATCTTACTGTTTATCTAACAAGTTACTGAATTAAAGGACTTAATAAGTGAAAGTTTTGACATTTAATATCTGTATAGGAATCATTTCCAGAAGTTGTGATTGGTTTTTATTTATGCTATCTATTTTGTTGGAGATTTTTTCACTCATATCCTATACCTTTTTTCTTTTTTAAATTTCTTTCTATTGGCCTTCACCTTTCTCTGGTGCCTCTTTGACTGAATAATTGACCTTCTGAATTCTTTGTCTGGCAATTCAGAGATTTCATCTTGGTTTGGATCCATTGCTTGTGAGCTAGTGTAATCTTCTGGGGGTGTTAAAGAACCTTGTCTTTTCATATTACCAGAATTGTTTTTCTTGTTCCTTCTCATTTGGGTAGACTATGTCAGAGGAAAGATCTGAGACTCAGGAGCTGCTGTTCAGATTCTTTTGTCCCACAGGGACTTTTCTTGATGTGGTGCACTTCCTTTTCCCTAGGGACGGGGCTTCCTGAGAGCTGAACTGCAGTTATTGTTATTTCTCTTCCAGATCTAGTCACCCAGCAGAGCTACCAGGCTCCAGGCTGGTACTGGGCTGTGTCTGCAAAGTGTCCTGTAATGTGATCCATCCTCAGTCCTCTTAGCCATGGATACCAGCACCCAGTCTGGTAGAAGTAGCAGGGTAGTAAAGTGGACTCTGTGAGGGTCCTTGGCTGTATTTTTGTTAAGTATACTAATTTAGTTTTGGTCAGCCTCCAGTTAGGAGGTGGCGCTTTCAAGTGCACACCAGCCATGGTTGTACAGGGAGGATATAATCTTGCCCTAGGTGAGGTGGTGGATGGGACCATAGAGCTCGCAAGAGATTATGTCCTTTGTCTTCAGCTACCCGGGCAGGTAGAGAAAGACCATCAGGTGTGGGTAGCGTTAGGTATTTCTGAGCTCAGACTTCTCTTGGGCAGGGCTTGCTGCAGCTGCTGTTGGGGAATGGGGGTGTGGTTCCCACGCCACTGTGGTTATGTTCCCAAGGGGGACTATGGCTGTCTCTGCTGCATCACACAGGTTATCAGGGAAGTGGGGGAATGCCGGCAGCCAGAGGCCTCACGCAGTTCTAACGCAGCTCGAAGCTCAAAAGGCCAGTCTCACTCCCACCGTGCCCCAACAACAGCACCCAGTTTATTTCCAGGCAGCTGGTGAGCAGGGCTGAGAACTTGCCGCAGGCTATAAGCCTTCTGGCTGAGAAAGCAAGCCAACTCACAGTTCTTCAGCTGTCCCACAGAGCCTGCAAAGACAATCCACCTTCTTCAAAGACTGTGGATTCTCTCGGCTTTCCTGGTATGTTCCTGCAGTACTTCTTAGAGCAAAAGTTCATGAGGTGGGTCTCCACACATTGCTCTGACCCTCTGAGTGGGAGCTGCAAGTTAGTCCTGCCTCCGATCTGCCATTTTCCCCAGTCTCATTTTAATATACATTTCTCTGCTCATCAATTCTCTTGGGTCCTGAGTTAGGTCTGCAAGCCTGCCACTCAACTCATCAGCCGCCCTCTGCCCTTGCCTCTGCTTCCTAAATATCTATCTTTACTCCCTCTCCCTGTGCCCTGAGCACAGCCCAGCACTGCCCTCGTTTCAGTGTTACTTTTACCATGTTCTATTGCAAATAACTGTTTTATTTGGCTATATCTTCCATGAGACTCTAAACTTCAGAAGTCAGTAATCATGTTCATATTTGCATTACTTTTCTATTGTTGTGTAACAAATGATTGCCCACATACCAGCTTAAGAAAATACACATTAATATCTCCGTTTCTGTGTGTCAGGAGTCCAAGCCTGACTTGACTGGATCCTCTGCTTAGGGTCCCTAGAGGCTGCAATCAAAGTATCTGCTTGAAGAACAATTGAAAATGTAGAGGCATTTGAACCAGAGAAACTCTATCTTTAATAGAGCCTGGGTAAAATAAGGCTGAGGCCTGCTGGGCTGCATTCCCAGGAAGTTGGGCATTTTTATTCACAGGATGAGAATAGGAGATCAGCACAACATACAGGTCACAAAGACCCTGGTGATAAAACAGGATGTGGTAAAGAAGGCATCAGAAACCACCAAAACCAAGATGATGATTAAAGTGTTTCTGGTCCTCACTGCTCGTTATATGTTAATTATAATGCATTAGCATGCTAAAGGTCATTCCCGCCAGCAACATGACAGTTTACAAATGCCTTGGCAATGTTAGAAAGTTACCCTATATGGTCTAGAAAAGGGAAGAAACCTCACTTTCAGGAAAAACCACCCCTTTGCTAGAAAACTTATGAATAATCCATCCCTTGTTTAGCATAGAATCAAGAAATAACTGTAAGTATTCTTAGCCGTGCAGCCCACGCTGCTGCTCTGCCTATGGAATAATCATTCTTTTACTGCTTTACTTTCCTTAAACTTGCTTTCACTTTCCTCTATGGACCTGACCCCAATTCTTTCTTGTGAGAGGTCTAAGAACCCTCTTTTGGGGTGTGGACTGGGTCCCCTTTCTGGTAACATCTTGACTGGAGAAGGCTCTGCCTCTAAGCTCCCACAGGTTGTTGACAGACTTCATCTCCTTGAGCTGTAGAATTCATGGCAAATTGCTTCTACAAAGCCAGCAAAGGAGAGAAGAGTAAAGGGGGGGAACGAGAAATTACTTAATGTGTACAATGTACATTATTTGGATGATGAATACCCTAGATCCCAATCTATTTGGTACCAGGGACCAGTTTTGTGGAAGACAATTTTTCCACGGCCTTGGGGGTTGGGGGTGGTTTGGGGATGAATTTTTGTTTATTGTTTTCAGGCATTTTCCGTCATTATTTTCTCTGGGGATCATTTATTACTCAGCACATAGCTTACAGTCTCTTTGAATCTAAGCAAATCTGCTTCCTTATGAAGCATGCACACACACACAAGTGTGTCTTTATGTCTTTTGTGTGTGTGATGTGTGTATGTGTGGTGTATATTGTATGTGTGTGCATGTGCATGTTGTGTGTTGCACGCATGAATGTGTACATGTGTGCATTTGTGCTCCTGTGTGTTGTGTGTGTGCAAGTATGCTGTACATGTATATCTGTGTGTTTCAATTTAGTAGCTGGCCAGCATCACCAACTGCACCTCCTACGTTTTCAGCTCCTGTCATTCCAATGGTTCAATTTGTGGGGAGCAAAAAGGTCTGGCTACCCACTTTCTTATTCACCTGAGCTATCTGCCAGTCTGTGGCATGCCAAATGGAGTTCACAGGTATTCTCACAGCCTTCCCACATTCCAAGAGCTGGCTGTTTTAAAGGAAAGGTTTTTGATGTATTACCTGAGGTTATACAAACATTTTGGGACATCTTATGAGGTACAATTTCCACTCACCACTACCTGCTTCAGTCTCTCCGTGTTGGAAAGCCTTTTTTCATGGGTTATAATTGAGTTCAATTATTAGGGCAGCACAGGGCTGCCTTTACTCTACTTTAACTGGAAGTAATGTGAAGGAAGTTTCCAAACACATTGCTATCCTCATTTATATGCAATGGGCCTCCCCTAGGTCTCACACAGCCTTTTCAAGGTCGATCATTATCTGTTAGCCACACTTTTACTCCCCCTAACAGATGCTAGCTCCAGACATAGAGAATTTATTTTAATTTATATATTTATATCCCACTTCAATTTTAATAGATTTAAATATAGAGCCACTTACCGATGCCTGAATGTGTGATGCTCTTCCTATATCATTGCCTATGTACATTCTTCTGCTTAAAACAACTTTCTTGGCTGAGTGCAGTGGTAATCCCAACACTTCGGGAGGCTGAGGTGGGCAGATCACTGGATGGAGGTTGGGAGATTGAGACCAGCCTGACCAACATGGAGAAACCGCATCTCTACTAAAAATACAAAATGAGCCATGTGTGGTGGTGCATGCCTGTAATCCCAGCTACTTGGAAGGCTGAGGCAGGAGAATCACTCGAACCCAGGATGGGGAGATTGCGGTGAGCCAAGATCACCGCAGCCTCAGTGATGAGCCATTGCACTCCAGCCTGGGCGAAAAGAGCAAAACTCTGTCCCAAAAAAAAAAAAATCCTTCTCTGCAATTTCAAACTGATTGCTTCAAGACTCAACTGTCATTATCTCTGGAAATTATTTTATTATACCCCCTCGACTCAGGTTAATCTGCCATAAAACAATATTCTTTTACGATAATTATTAGTTTATGGATTTGTCTTCCCTAATAGTGAACTCCTTGAGGAAGGTAATTTGTCTAGTATGCTTTGTATCCGTAGAGCCTAGGGTACTGCCTGGCCATAATATGCTCTTAGTCAAAGTTAATTGAATTGCGTTCATTAAAGACACAAAAATAATGTTTCATAGTGCAAAGCCTGTTTTCTATGAAACGCTATCAGAAACCTCACTCGAGACTGACATCAGATTATTGAAGTTAGCAATTCATCAAAAATGTCTGTCATTCAGTCCATTACACACAGTTTACTGGCAAGGGTATTGTCAGACTTTGGTAAACAATTTGCTGAAAAAAAATTTACCTGAGCCATTCTCTACTTGGTTAACCATATCAGTAAAGAAATTATATGTTAATTTGGAATTATTTTTCACATTGTACCCATATTGAGTTCAGTGTAAAAGTTGCTACATGATGGCTTTCTCTGCCCACGACTATTTTTTAATCTCCGTTTGTAATTGCTACTGTTTTATTTGGTAATAATGTCCCCTCCCTATACTAACCCTGTTATTCTAGTGGAGATGGCCAATAATATTCTGCCTCTCCCACCTCCTTGTCATAAAATGGGTCCAACTCCTGGCACAGAGCAATCCTGATATGCAATATTATGACTCAGCTGGATTAGTCACCAGCCCTCCTCAGGATGATTTGGCAGCAACTGACTGGAATAAGGCTGTCCTTCTGGACCATGATCTCTGACACTTGGGGAGGTCCAGGAAGACAAAGCCTACAAACAAAGAAAATAAGAGTGATAACAAGAGTAACATTTCAGTTCTCACTTCCAGTTGCTGAGATCCAGGTCATTGTCCTCAATCATGCAAGTTTCCTTTTTTGCTGTGAGCCAGCCTATTGTGCTTCTTTAAAAAAAAAAAAAAAATTACTATTTTCTGCTTAGGCTAGTACATGTTGGATTTCTGACGGTGACAATTAAATATTTTCCTGAAGGGTTTTACTAAGGAAGCTGCAGAGGAACCATTTTCTCAGGTTTATGCCAACACACTGTGCCTTTTCATTTCAGCTCTATGGAAACAGTCCCTATAAGACATATGTCCTTCTCCCATCCACAGTAAAGATTCACAGGAGTTTTACTGTTTGAGAAATATAGGTTAAGATTAAAATAGGGACAATGACTTCAAAAGTGAATAGATTCCCCATCAATGCACAAAAAAGAAGTAGGGGATGAAGATTTATTTTGCAAACAGTGTCTGAAGTTTACAAAGTTGTTTGACAAATGATTTCTTTGAAGAGTGAGTTTCTGTTGGGGTATTAAATGTACTTGGCTAATTCAAACTTTTGAGAACTGTTTTACACACATTAAACGAACAAGGAAGACCACCTGTGAATTGCTAAGGAAGAGCATTGGCCTTTCCGTAGATCATGCACAGGTAAAACAATGTTTTACAGATGCTGAAATCCCTGGCCATGATCATACAGCCAGAAGTAAAACAAAGACAGAGATGCCACAATGATATATTTACTTAAGCTGTGATACAATTGCATGGGCAAACAAATATTACAGCAAAAAATTGCAACATCTCCAAAGTTTTACAGTCAACTTAAAAGTGTAATCTTTCAGAATTTGTAAAATAATTTTCTGAAGAGGTGGGAAAATTAGACATCAGATTTCAAAACGCACTCTTATTTATAATTAACCTATTTACACAGTTGTTTCTATTAGCATTGACAAAGTGCTGCCAAGATTTACAAATATAGTGCTTTTCATATATGTTTAGTGGCATATAAGTTAAATAGGAAAAGTATATTATTTCATGAAATAAAATTTAAAGATAAAACAACACCATTGTAAAAAAATTAAACAATATTTCTATGAGTATATGAAATATTTCTTAGCACTGAATGGATGCATCTTATTAAAAACTATTTAGCAACATTTTAATAACATTTAGCACAGAATAAATATAGGCAGTTGCTGAAGTTTGCAAGTTCAAGTTAAAAGGTAACATTAACACAACTCTTAGATTCTCTTTGTTAGCAGATTAAAGCCTATTTTATTTTAAGAACATTACCAACGAAACTGCCTTATCTCATTTTTTTTTTCATTATGATATGTAAAGGAGCTTTTACGCTCAGGAGCCTACTTAAGGTTGATTTAAATGTTAGGCAAGTGGGCTACGATTTGACCAATATTCTCAAACTATTACAATATGCAAATCATCTGAATAAACTTTGTAAAGGTTACCAGGGTTTTACATTGTACTCTATTTGGCTTTTTTCTTTTTTTCACAAAAAGCAGACATCTTGTAGTTTAAATTTTTTAAGATGTTTTTGACAAAAACATAAAAACAGATTCAAAATCAGACATTTAAATTATGCACAATGTGGTATACAGGGATACCAGATTATAGTTTATATTCATCTATTGTTTATTCATTCATGCCTGCCTAGAAAGAGCAAATTGCAAATAGTATACACTTCAATTACACAGACTCAAATACCGAAAGGACTCAAGACTCAGAGAGTATATTTATGCCAGGCTTTAATAAAGGTAAAGGATATGGTACAGCAGCGGAAGCAAAGCTCAAGCAAACAGAAGGGTTTAAGACTTCCAGGTGCAGCTTTCCAGGGGTCCTTTCTCAGTCACAAAATATGTACCTTGATTTTAGCATTTCACCAGTTTACAGTGGACTCTTTTATAGCCTGCCAGTCACATAGCCAAGCCAGGCTATGTAACTGTTATTCTAGGTGTAAACCATCAACCCATACATCCCTTAACAGTGTAGATAAGCCAGCCCAGTGCCTCCAGGAGAGTTTTGAACATTAAACATTATAAATCACTGGTGTATTTATAATATAAATACACCATAGAAAATTACTACATATACTAACCCTATAAATTAGTACTAAATCTCATTCATATCTTACCCAATTATCACTATCATTCTTCCAGGCACTCCCAGAAATAAGTATAGAGTTGTTTCAGTTTACCTGTAAAGCCAGAAATGGCCCCTAGAGGGCGGCCGCTGGAAGCCTGCACCCCTGATTGCTTGGGCCTTGCTTCCCCACTACACCATATCCGTTACCTTATTAAAGCATCACATGAATATACTCTGAGTCTTGTGAGCCCTTTGCTCTTCCTTATTACTTCCTTTTGAGTTTAATTAATATCAATAGCTTCATGTGTACCTCTTGTAACAGGCTTAAACATCTCACAAATTGTGAGTTTTCCATATATGTAGTTAGTTCTCTATAAAACAAGATATTGAGCATATAACATAAACTTATAATAAAGTCAGAGGCATCACCAACAATTAGATTTGAAACATTTTTTCATATTTTTGTTTTTCTAAATTAATGTACATGTCCTATCTTTATCAAAAAAATAAAAAACAAAGTAAACTAGGGAGATGGTTAAATAATAAGGTTTGTGCTAGACACACAAAAGTTAGCTACTCTGATGACTTCTTCTGCCATAGGCTGTTACTAGGGGTAAATCAAAATTAGCCATTTACCATTAACACATTGGAGCATTTCAGTGTTACCTAACATGTGCCATAACCAGTTCTTCCAGCATTTGTCCTGGAATAAGATGTGGTGCTCAGCGTCACCCTTGCAAGGTACAGGCTGGAGCTAATAATTCTGTGTGTTCGATATCCCCAATTCTACCAATCCCATCTGTAGACAGGTGAGATCAAGGTTAACAAAAAAAAAAAACTTTAGGTGAAATCTGTTGAGGAACATTAAGTTTACCCTGCCCCCAAGGTTCCCTTGTGGAAGATACTTTTAGTTTGTAATTAGTGGTAGGCAGGTAACAGTTGCCTACTTGGTATATTCTTGAGTTATGTGTATATGTAGAACACCTGTGTATTAATGAGAATCACCTGTCAAAGAGTAAATAACTACCTGGATGAAAATCTGCTCAAGGCCTTCAGTCTGGAGAGCTGCCAGCCCCGCAGACTCTCAGGCTGCTGGTCCCCAGGATAGATCCACTCTGTTGTGCTATCTGGGTGTCTGCCCCTCAATAATTTCAGCCTGCTTGGGTGGGGGTCTCTCTTCCGGGAGGGTTCTCAGTAGAGATCAAGGTTAACACAAAGAGAACTTTAAAGAGTAATCAGAAAAAGGCACTCTAAAGCTGGGCATAGGAATAAGAGACAAAGGATTCTCAGACTCCAGTGGCTGCAAATCTGGCTAAGCTTTAAAAAAAAATGGGGGAGATTTTTAAAATGCTGGTGGAAAAAGACAATAATAGTAAAAAAAAAAAAAAAAAAAAAGTTTAATGCTGCAAGGGCCGCACGTTGCATACACTTCCATGTGAACGGAGCCCCGTGGAGCTGTGCACCACAGCAGTCCTACTGGGCCCCATGATACAATTCCTGGAAATGGTGATAGGGCTTTTGTGATTTTAAAAACATGATTCTAACAGCCAGAGCTGAGAACTAATGGTCTAAGCTATTTTTTTCCATATGCTAATTATATGCCTTTGAGACTCATGTTGAGTTTGTTATTGTTTTCAATATCTGCCTGCTGAGCAGATATCCCTTCTCCATTAATACCCTTAGGAATTTATCTTTTTTATATATTTAACAATAATCTTTCCCCTGTCGTACAAGAACATTTGTTTTTGTGGCTACTTTTATTTACCTTGCTCCATCATATCCAAAATTTGAATCACACACTTTTATGTAATTACATAATTTTAATAAAATAATTATATAATTTTTACATAGACATAGATGTTATTTTCCAGATACTCTGCACATTTCAACAATGCTCTTTAGGAAATAAAACTTGTATCAAGAAAACTATCTTCTAATCATTATATGGTACACATATTTTAAACACCACTGTAGTCTGCTTGAAAAAAAAAAAAAAGCCATTAATAAAAAGGCCAAATCAGGTGTTAGTGGGTAATCTGGGTTATTCTGTTTTGCTTTGTGGGCCTCACAGCCTTCCTGGGAGACCTGCTCTGTCGTTATGCCATGAGTAGCTGGTGGGGCTACTCACCACAGGACCAGGACCATCTCCTGCCACAAACCCCCAGCCCCACTGTCACCATAGGGTAGGTGAAAATGTGACTTGGTCAAGGCCAATTTGAACCTCAGGACACAAAGCAATTGGAATTGGGCTAACGGATGAGAATACCCTACAGAGAGTTCAGTAATTCCCCGATCTACCCTAAGTAGACCAGATTTTCTTTTCATTCTATGAGTAAACAAATTGCTTTTTGCCTAAGTTAGCCAGAACTGGTTTGTGTTATTTGTAACTAAAGGGTACTACAGTTAGAGAAATTAGTACCAGTGTAGAGTTCAGGCAAAGGAACCCTAGGCATATTTGCAGTATTTGCATTTACTTATTGGGTTGAGGTGAGTCCAGTGAAAATAAAAATCTACTTCAAATTCCAGAAAGGCAAACTGGTAGCCACTGATTGCTACAGACTGCAAAACAACAAGTCAAGGTTTCAACTGCAGTCATCTCCGATGGTGAAGCTCTGGCAGCACAATTACCTGCTGCCATTTACCAAAATAAAGGGGATAGGAAGATTTTTAGACAGTTGGGAAATTAGTGGCTCTGAATAATGTAAAGGAACTTAATGAAAATAAAAGTTCCCATTTTAAAGACCTCCCTTCAAGGTATGGAAGGAAACTCAGGACCTCTTAATAATCTGCTGTAAATCTGTTACTGACATCCTTTAAGACTGAGCTTATCCAAAGTCAAATACAAAAACTCCTGCTGTGGATTTCCAAACTGACACCATCTCAATAGGTCACTTTTGTAAACATTAAAGCACTACTCAGAAAAAAAAAAAAGTAAAATATTAACAAATTTAACACTGACATCTAAGAAGTATTGGAAGAAACAGGGAATTTAAAAACCACATCTCTCAAAAACACCATGAAGTTTTTTTCACCTGAGGTTATCTTGACCCTCTTGCAGGGAAACGCATTTGGTCCCTGTAATTATGGGTTCTCTATCCATAGATTCAGCCAACCAAGGATTGAAAATATTCAGAAAAAAAAATGCACAATGTTCCAAGAAGCAAAACTAGAATTTGTCACTGCACCTAATACTAAGTTGAATCCATGAGGATGAAGTAATGTGTAGGCACTGTATTAGGTGTTATACGTAATGTAGAAATGATTTAAAGTATATGGCAGCCAGGCACAGTGGCTCACCCCTGCAATCCCAGCACTTTGGGAGGCTGAGGAGTATTACTTGATGCCAGGAGTTCAAAACCTGGTAGGCAACATAGCAAAACCCTGTCTCCATAAAAAATTTAAAATTTAGCCAGGTGTGGTGGTGCACACCTGTGGTCCCAGCTATTTGAGAGGCTGAAGTTGGAGAATTACTTGAGCCAGGAGACAGGCAGCAGTGAGCTGTGATTGCGCCACTGCACTCTAGTGCGGGCAACAGAGCAAGACCCTGTCTCAAAAAAAAAAAAAGAAAAAGAATTAAAAAATTAAATATACCATAGGATGTACATAGGTTATATGTAAATACTACACCATTTTATATAAGGGACTTGAGCATCTGTGGATTATGGTACCCATGGGGTTCTTGGAACCAATCCCTCAGGGATATTGAGGAATGAATGCATATACATCTCATTTATGGCCTTCCTCTCACTGTTGTTCCTCTGGTACCTGGATAAGAACTCAGCATAAGGCCAGGCACAGTGGCCCACGCCTATAATCCCAGCACTTTGGGAGGCCAATCCGGGTGGATCCCTGAGGTTGGGAGTTCAAGACTGGCCTGACCAACATGGAGAAACCCTGTCTCTACTAAAAATACAAAATTAACCAGGCATGGTGGTGCATGCCTGTAATCTCAGCAACTCAGGAGGTTGAGGCAGGAGAATCGCTTGATACTGGGAGGCAGAGGTTGTGGTGAGCGAGACTGTGTAACTGCACTCCAGCCTGGGCAACAAGAGCAAAACTTTGTCTCAGAAAAAAAAAAAAAAAAAAAGAACTCAGCATGGCACAGGTAATGCATTTGCTTTGAAGAATGGAATGCTAGATTTATTGTGCATCTCACCCATTTGTCTCCTCATTTTTTGCCCATTAGAATTCAAATCAATCTCCACTGTTACTGCATAAAGACCCTTGGGAGAAAACATGTCTTTTAAATGTTGATTACTGATTGTGATCTCCAGACCAGTAATCTTTTCAGCAAGTATAACAAATAAAAAAGGATTTGTAGTTTCAGCAAGTTTCACTGGAGCCAAAAGTGACTGAAATCAGGTGGCATCATCAACATTAACAGGCCCTAGGACATATGTGGTTCAGAAAACCTTAATACATGAAACAATCTCTGATTCTGGCTAAAACATGAAGGTCCAGGAATGAAACCAATAAGCAATCACTAAGATCATATCTGGTTTATAAAACAGAAAAAAGAATACAAATCTAGTGAACGCCAGCATGGTAAAGTTACTCTGTTAAACATTGGCTCTCAAACAATTCTAAACCCTGAGACAATTCACTCCAAGTGGCCATTAAGTCAAAGGCGCTGGGTACCATTGAGAGAAAATGCCAAATTAATACCATTTTGTATTCTTGAATCTTACTCTTAACCTTATCTAAAAATATATGTGGCTATTTTATCTGAGTAACTGTGTCTTGGGGATAGGGAAACATTCCAAACTCTTTTGTAAATTATGAAATACATGTACTAAAACAGCACTCATGTCTGGGGATCTACACTGCCACTGTATCCCCCTGGGCAGAGTGGGGACTATGGAGTCCATATGGTAAATGGTACTCTATCCTGAGTTTGCCTCACTGTAGCTTCAGGAATATCTTTATCCCATTCATTGGTTATGTCCCTTGTTCCTAATTGTAAAGCTTGAGTGATATCTTCAGCAATTAACAGTGCCTATACATTCACTCTGACCATGCAGCAAAGCCTATTTTGAAAAGAAAAGCCATACGGAAGCCAGTATCAATTCTCCTGCCAATCATAAGAGTAAACTAAAGGCTGCAGCTACAAGACTTGGGAAACTGCAGAGAATCATGCCATTATAAATACTTAAAAGATATACCTAGTGCAATTCATATTATACCCTCCATTAATTATCCAATTTGGCACATGCAGAAGATGCATGGGTACATGAGAATGGCACCAAATTGTTATAAGGGAAATTCAGTGATGACTCCAACTGCTCATGTAGTCTTCTTACTGCTGCAAATTAACATATTACCTGGTAATTGACAAGCAGTTACTAACCTATAGAATGCATATTTCTTCTTTTGAATAAACATTAAATAACAAAATAACAAAAGGTTTGCTTTTACCTGCCAGAGACTGTAGTATATTCTTGCACACACACACACACACACACACACACATATAAAATATAGTTCAGCTATATATCATACTTATTAAACTGGGTTCTATTTGACCCTCATAGCCAGGTATGGGACCAGCTCAGACAGGACTTGAAATGAAAGCTGTTCCTTTCCAAGTTACCACATTGCCTACTCTGTCAGCTGTGTTTATGTACTTGCTTCGTGAAGAGAATTCAGTTGTGACCCCTGAGAAATATACAGTCAGGGATAGTACAGGTGAAAGCCAAAGGCTCTTCTCTATTTGATGATACAAATTAATGGAAGATGATAGCAAATCTACCCAATACTATTGCAATCAAGGAACCCTGCTCAACTGAACTCCTAGCTGAAGTCCAAGGTAATCTTAGAAGGAGTAATAAAGAAACAGAGTAATTAATTACAGCTAAGATCTCATAAGCATTTACAGAAACAAAATCTATAGCCTGCGTTTCTTGGTTTGCTTTGTATTTAGCACATAGAGTATCTTATATTTAGTGTTCATTACAAAGTGAACTCTACTACACTGGCTCTGATTGAAGAACATGCTATCATATTTCTCACAGCAAGACTAAATTGTCCTTCCTCAGATTCAAAAGTGATCTGAATTTTAATCTTATCTTCCAAGGCATTTAACAACCTGGCATATACACTCTCAACACAGCAGCTTGCAGATGAAGGAACTTGTAAGCCACCTGGAATCATCTTCGACCTTGTTAGCTACCTTGCTTAAAGATAAATAGAGGTAATAAATTCAATGACATATTCACAAACAACACAAAATTAGGTAATTTTAAAACACAGTAGATTCTTTCTTAGATGTTTGAAAATATACCTGTCCAAAAGGTTCTGTTAATTAATAAACATTACATTTTAGCTAGATATAAGCCATGAAAATGTCTAAAAGGTATGCACTTCAATATTCACACTAATCTTCCCTGGGACACCAATGGGAAGTTAGTGAATTAAACAAAGAAAAAAGTGGAAAATTTACTTGAAGATATAATCTTTTACTCACTAGCAGATGAGGCTGAAAGGGAATCATATAAGGTCTTGTAGGCTATGTTAAAGAGCTGCGGTTATAGCAATGAAAGATGTGGAGCCACAGAAATAAAGCATGAGTCGCCTCTATCAGATATTTGGTTTCAAAGTGGCACTCTAGCAAAGTATGAAAAATAGATTGAAGACTGGTTGCAGTGGCTCATGACTGTAATGCCAGCACTTTGAGAGGCTGAGGGCAGGGGAATTATCTGAGGTCAGGAGTTTGAGACCAGCCTAGCCAACATGGCAAAACCCTGTCTTTACCGAAAATACAAAAATTAAATGGGTATGGTGGTAATCCCAGCTACCTGGGAGGCTGAGGCAGGAGGATTGCTTGAACCTGGGAGGCAGAGGTTGCAGTGAGCCAAGATAACACCCGTGTACTCCAGCCTGGGTGACAGAGAAAGACTCCATCTCAAAAAGAAAAAAAAAAAAAAACTATTGAAGACAAAAAGCTAGAGACAAAAAGAACAACGTGGAAGCTATTCCAGGAGTATAGAAAGTTTTGAGGTCTATCTAAATCTTGGGGAAAGAAATGGAAGTTCAGAAAAGGACCACATATTTGCTATATGAAATAACTACTGTGAATTATTAAAAAATTTTGGATGTAGTAAACTATATCCAACTTATCAATAGCATTAAGTTCAAAAATAATCATCAAAATCCTCTATTGAGACTTCCTTTTTAAAGGATTTACTTATCTAGAAACTTCATTGATCTGAAACTAGTTTGCAATTTTTTTTTAAGTTATACATAATTTTTTAGAAGGCCTCTGAGTGGACAAATTAAGTGTCACAAGGATCACTTAGTGGTCTCGCTTACAGCCTGCTAACTCTTTTACAAAACCCTCCTCATTTTTTTTTTTTTAAAGAATTGTGACTATCTGGATTCCATGTCCAGTTGAAATAAAAAGTTAGAAGCACAAACTCTGATACTTTCAGGAGAGGGTAAGAAAATCAGGCAAATGAATAAAGAAACCATGTATCTGGCAGTAAGGAGGGGTGAAGACTGAGACAAAATAGAGAACACATGCCCATCTATTAGGCTGGTGCAAAAGTAATAGCAGTTTTTGGCATTATGCAAAAACTTGTCTTAGGTTGGTTGCATTTGCACCAACCTAATACAAGGGACAGCCACTGTTCAGCATTAGCCAATTGTAGCCAAACGGAAATGAAAGCTACACAGATCTGATTTTTCAAAATGAATTAAATTTAAATTTTACAGGGAATCTCCCAAATTTAAGCACATAGTAAACTCAAATTGTTTCAACATGGGGTCAGCCAAACAGAACATCTCTGTAACATATCTGCAGGCTGTATATGTCAGTCCACAAAGTACCAGACTCATCTGTGCTCTCCCATGTAAGTGTCAGAGAAACCCCTGCTTACCAGGCCTCTTGTTTAATAAAACATGACTACAGTGATACCATCTTGAAGTGAGTAGTTAGGCACCTGTAAGGTTAATCCCTATAGTTTGAAAATACCCACATTCTAAGCTGACCACCAGTTACAATTACAGAACATTATGGGCACATAGAGCATCTCCCAACCAGCCCACCGACCGTCCAGATGCCCTAAGAATGCAATTCACCATACTTTAAGACGGTACCAATGAGCAAGCTTAGGCTGAAGGATAGGTCGTTGATAACAATAACAGCCACTACCTTTAGGGAGCACATCTGCACAATCCAAGTTTAAGAATAGCTCTTTATAGTTTTTTGTAAATAAAGGCACTAACAAAGGATGGCACATTCCTTCTCTTGTTTTCTAAGGATGCCCTGCTCTGTAACAGAGTCATTTCCAATAAAGTTGCTTCTTTCACTGTTTTCTGTGACTTGACTCAAATTCTTTCACGCATGAGATCCAAGAACCGGCTTGTGGAGTACGGATGAAGATCCTGTTTTCCAGCAACTTAAGGACAAAGCAACTTAATTCCTTCAATAAATCTAAGAATATCAAGCATTCCACAATACTTAATATTTGCAATGACAATTCCTGATCATAAAGCAAAAGGAAATTAAATTTAGTATGATCTGTTTAATAAAGCTGGAGAATTATATTATAGCCAAATGGAAATGAAAGCTAAACAGATCTGATTTTTCAAAATAAATTAAACTTAAATTTCACAGGGAATCTCCCATATTTAAACACACAACAAATTCAAATTGTTTCAACCTGGGGTCAGCTACCTCCTGTTCAATAAGTCTATCACCATGTTATAGCATTCCACAATACTTAGTATTTGCAATGACAATTCCTGGTCATAAAGCCAAAGGAAACTAAATTTAGTATGATCTGTTTAATAAGGCTGGAGAATTATATAATACATTTGAGAAAGTTTCACATCCACAAGGATTAAAGCTTTAAAATGGAAATAATTTAAGCTATTTGTAAACCTTGGTTGTCTAGGACGACATATTAGCCAAAGTCTTAATCAGCAGAATTTCCCTTTATAGCCTTACCCAATTTGTTGATGTACAGTTTGTCATAGCTATTATAAATGTGATTTGCAAATGAATAGCAGTATAAAAATGGAATGATTATATTTTCAGGAACATGCTATCGTCTTAGCTTTTTCTTACAAAATTATTGAGGGACTTCTCTTCCCAGGTCTCGAGGGGTATGGTTTCAAAGGCAGGAGTTTCTAGGCTCCATGCTTCCATCCGGGAACCAGAGGGGTTTCAAATGTAAAGTTCTCTGTCTGGGTTGCCTGTGAGTGGGCTAGGTAGGGAAAGCCAGATGGGCTCCTTTGTTCCAAAAATCCCTCTGAAAGCTCTGGGAGGAGGGGGCTCTGTAACTCGGGGCTCTGTAACTCAGGGCTGTGGACCAAGTAGCCAATCCGGTTTCAGTGTCAAAGATCAATCACTCCAGAGGAAGTTTGAAAGAACTCCTCTCATTGGATGAAACATGAGTGGGGAGAGAATAACTCAAGGATTAAAATTCACCTGCTGTTTACTTAAATGGATTGCCTGCTCTGGGATTCCCTCCTACCACAGTGTGGGAGCTGTCTCTCTCTCTCTCCTTCTCTCTCTCTCTAATAAATTGCTCTCCCACAAAACTCTTTGGGTCCCCGATATTTATCCATCCAAATGGTAAGCTCACTGTGCCTCTGGAATCCCTTTCCCCATTCTTTCATGTAAAAGAGGCCAAGAACCTCTTCAGAACTGGGAGCTGGGGACACTCCCCCAGATACATTATCATATTACAGGCGGAGGGTGGCCAGGTTCTTGGGGTTTTGAACAAAAAATTGGATAAAATGCACAAACAAAGCAAGGGAAGAATCAAACAACAAAAGCAGAGATTTATTGAAAATGAAAATACACTCCACAAGGTGGGAGCAGGCCTGAGCAAGCAGCTCAAGGGTCCTAATCACATAATTTTCTGGGGTTTCAATACCCTCTAGAGGTTTCTCATTGGCTACTTGGTGTACGCCCTATGTAAATGAAAAGGATATATATATCCTGGACAGCAGAATGTTTGTTTGATTTCCTTCTGGGAAGTCCTTAGGTTTCCTCCCTCCAGGTCCTATTCTCCTGCCTCCATCATTTATGGAAATACTTCTGGAATAGTGGTTAAAACTTCTTTAAAGTCTCCGGAAATTGTCCTAAGTGCATATGACTAATGATAAAATAAACATTTATTCAATAAAATCTACCAAATCTTTATCAAAAGTGAAAGAGTTTGCCATTTGAACCATTAGCTACTTCATCCCCATCCCAACCCTGCCAGCTCAGCATGACGGAAGACGTATCCTGCACAGGAGAAGCCACAACACAGGGTTCCCTTTCTCTCTAGCTCCCAATATAAGACTACAGTCTCTCCCCAGGAAGGACACTGCAGGAGCATTTCTCAAGCAGATAAGAGAGACAGGATCCTCTTTTTCCACACAATCCTCATTTGTAAAGAGGAAGCTCCAACCCAGGCAAAGTATACTGAGAATCCTGGGAACCTCATCATCCTCACTCACAGCTTGCTGGTAAGGCAGAGGTTCCATGGTAGGAGACACAACCCAAGAAGATGAGAGGCTGCTGCTCCCACCAATGCCTTATTAGTAAACGGTGAGTCATGCCTGGAGGAAGGGCAGGTAACAAGAACAGAGAGCTTCAAAAAGCTCCCTAAGGAAACTTACTTTATATAGAACAGAGTATAGAAACTTTCAAACCTAAGGACACTTTTGAAAACAATGGAGATTTTGTAGTAGTCAACTAAGAATGGGTATGAGAGCAATAAGTAAAATCATAGATCAACCAGAATTTTACTAGTGAGAATCAGAGAAAGACAGAGCATTCAGCAGGCAGGAACAAATCTCAAAGACTAGTTTCCTTCACTACCCCTGTGAACAGGACTGGATTTAATTGCATGCAACTGGAAAGCAATCTATGCCCCACAGTACTGTCAGAAACAGTAGTGTAATCAGTTGTCAATTAGTGCTAGCTTACAACTGAGCCTTATACCAAGAGAAGCAAAGAGTTGACAAGAAGAACCAAAGAAATATAAAAAGAGAACCCTTCTAAAACCACCGTCATCATAGAAAGATTGTGGGTGTGTCCAAGGCTGCAGTATATGAAGCACCATCAGTGGCCACACACTGCAGGTTAAGATAGACCTCAAAAAAAACAGTCCAGATAAGTCACCAAGCAAATAAGCCTGAAAGAGTAGAGTAGTCGCAATGCTACAATGTTATCTAAAATGTCTGCTCTCTTTTTAACAAAAGAGTTACAATACTGTATATGCAAAAAGGAAGAAAGTGTCACACACACACACAGAGGCAATAGAAACTGTCTTTGAAGGGGACCAGATGGTGGACTTGAAGATGAAGATTTTAAAGCATCGGCTACAAATATGTTTCAAAAACTCAAGGAAATTATACTTTAAAAAGGTACAATAACAATGTGTCATCAAATAGAGAATATCAACACAAAGACAGAAATGATGTTTTCAAAGAACTTAATTAAAATTGAGGATTTAAAATGTACATTACCTGAAATGAAATAGTCACTAGAGGGACGCAATAGTAGATTTCCGCTGACAGAAGAAAGAAATTAGAAAATCTGATGACAGATCATCAGAGATTACGTAATCTAAAAAACAGAGAGAAATGGGAATGAATAAAAATGAACAGAAACTCACAGAAAGGCAGAGACACCATTAAGTGCACCAACATACATGAAATAGGAGTAACAGAAGAACAGAAGGCAAAGGATGAAGCATAAAAATTACTCAAAGAATAATGGCTGAAAAATTTCCAATGTGATGAAAAACATTTATTTACATACACTTCTACAAAACTCAACTCTAATTAGGTTAAGTGCCAGGAGATCCACACTCAAAAACATCATAGCAAAAATGCTGAATGTCAAAGACAAAGGGAAAATCTTGAAAGCAGCGAGTGAGAAATAATTCATCACATACAAAAGAACCTCATTCAAATTAACAATTGACTTTCCACCAGAAACAATGAACACAGAAAGTAGGAGAATGACATAGTCAAAATGCTGAAAGATCAAAAGTAACTGTCAACCAAAGACCTTATTTCTAACAAGACTATTTCTAAAATGATGGCAAAATAAAGACATCCTCAAATATATATAAATGGAGAGAAGTTGTTACTAACAAACCCATCTTACCTGACATACTAAAGGAAGCTCTTTAGGCTAAAAGCAAGTCACTTCAGGAAGTAACCTGAATCCACACTAAAAACAAAGAGGGACAATATATGTGATTTTGTAATTATAAAGAACAGTAAAAATATTTCTTCCCTTTGCTTCTTTTAACTAATTTAAAGGGCAAATGAGACTGCTTTCCTTCCTAACAGTATAGATACATTATCTTGATTCCAAGCTAACGCCTATCCCTCCACTTTTATACTAATTCATTTCTCTTTCCTAAGCAAGGACATAAATCCTGCAATTCTTCCCTCTATATATCCTTCATCATCAGCCTTCCCCTGTCTACCAGGTTATTTACTTTAGCACCTAAAGTATACAGTTTTTTATGCTGGTTTATTAGCAAGTATTATGAGTGTCTACACATATTAGAGTGTATGTTTTTAAGAGTTTTTCTTATGTAAACAAGAAAAACATTTGGGGGAGAAAAAATTATAAGCCCATTAGAAGTAATTCCAATGAAATTTAAAAATTATCATCACTTGGGACATGTGCTTCATCATTCATTTGTACAATAAATATTTATTTGCACATAGGTAGAAAATTTAGTTCTGTAAAATAAATCAGTATTAAATATACACAAATATCAAATTTTACCAACTAGTTAATCACACAAAAGAAGAAAAGAGACGTGCATAGCTAAAAAACAGAAAACTTCAGAAATAAAAAAAAATGAAAGGTATTTTTAAAATAAATCATACAAGAAAACCAATGCAAGCCTATAATTTGTTGACTTGCCTTAGCCAGGTAACTCCATCATGCTCCCTGGAACCTCCCAGCACTTGTGGTATCATACTCCAACCACTTACACAGCTATCACTGTGATGAGATCCTGAACAAGTCTTTTTATTAGTCCATTCTTCATTTAAAAAAATCTGTGAAATACTTACTATGTTCTAGTCATACAAGAATGAACAGCATAAGCAAAGTCTATGTCTTCATGCATCATGTTCCAGTGGAAGTAAATAAAACCAACCAACCAATAAATAAATAAATAAGAAAGAATAACAGATCCTAAGTCCCATGTGGAGACTGTGCATGTCACAGTGTCTACTTCAGATTGGAATGTCAGGATAGGTATCTTTGAGATGTCATTTAAGCTAAATCCCAAAATTCATCAAGTAGGATTTCCATGTTACAGATGAGACACTAAGATTTAAAGAAGTAACTTGACAATGTCACAGAGCTAGTAAGTAACAGAACCAGGGTTTTTGATTATTACTGATAATGCATTAAATCTGGAGGCAGCCATATTTAACTGAAAAATTAATTTCTCCCCAAGGTGCGGAGGAGCTTAATCTTTAGGTCTTCCTAGTACATAAGAAACCAATATTTCCATTCTATCCTTCTGCTTGTTATTTATTGAGTATACATTTCCTTTAATAAATGATAAACATTACTCTAAAACACACACACGTATATTGTACATAGTAACTCCTATAATAAGGATTGTAAAACTTCATTATGTACGTGAATTAGCTGATGAGCCACTTAGAAGTACAACTGGCAAGCCTGCAAATCACAGACTCAGATGTAGTATGGTTGAGGAAGAAAGGATATAGCACTGACTCTGGATTTTTTTTTGAAACAAACATTCCAGATGCTTTTGTTGGAATGATCAACAGACCATATCTTGAGGAGCCTCCTGCTATGGTCTATTACAGCAATTCTCAAACTCCAGTGTGAAAGAATCACCCGGAGGGCTTGTTAAAACAGATTTCTTGGTCAAACCACAGAATTTTTGATTGAGTAGGGCTGGGGTGGTACCTAAGAATTTGCATTCTAACAACTTCTCAGAAGATGCAGCTGGCTCAGCGACCATATTCTGAGAATCTCTAGTCTATTCAACAGAAAAGTCTCACCTAATCATGGCAATAACACTGCTTTATGAAATTTCTTACAATTTCCTCAAAAATGTCCTATAGCAAATAAAGAAAAAATGCGTAATATGCCTTCTAATTTGAAATAGAAATCTAATAATAGTATGGTCGTCATTACAGCCTGTGGATTTACTGATATTGATGGTTGGTTGGAGAAAAATGGGGATAGGTGTCATGTGGGAAAAAAAAAAGTGGTTAAATGTGCAGGAAGTTCTGGTTACTAGTCTAAGTGCCTGTTAGGTGCATAATTGATTGGTATCCCTGAAACTCTGCTTCAGCTAGTCTGTTTTCTGCTTCAAGAACCATGCCAAAACAAAACAAGACAAAACAAAGCCTACAGGCTTATTTTACCACATACCTAAATACAGCTAAGCAATTAATCTACTATTGATTTTATTGATCTGATGCAGGGAGATAACTTCACTCTACAACGTTTGTTGATACAAGCTACCTCTAATTTGTTGAATCATGAAACCCAATATGTATTGTAAATCAAAAATAAAATTCCAAGGCCCCCAACCATCTGAATGGACCTCTTCTTTCCATCAGAGGCATATGGGACAGTCAAAAGAGGATTTAAAATGCAGGAGAGGGAGGGTAGGGAGCGGTTTCCCAGGACTGGGTTATGCTCCCAAACGTTCGCAGGTTCCAGGACTGACCGCTCACCCCAGATCTCTCTCACCTTTGCCGGCGGCAGCCAACGGGGTCCCCAGTCAGCTGAGCTACCCTGGCTTAGCCCCTGGCAGTGAGCTGGGGGTCAGGGTGGGAGCAGACCTCGCGCCACCTGCTGCAACCGTGGGAAAGGCAGGAGGAGGGAGGCAAGTAGGTCCCAGTGCCAGAATCCGCACCTGCCCCGCTGCACGAAGTCGCTGCGCCTGAGCGTGGTTTTCCCCACCTGCCCCTGCTTGCCTGCTGCTACCCTCTTTTCAAACAGGAGAAGAAGAGAAAGGCGCCAATTTATGTCCCTCTTGCTCTTCCGGGCTTCAGGAAGGAATCTTCTACACACATGCACACCCAAACCCGCCACAACCTCCAGAGCCGGGCAGAGTCCGTGACCCTCAGACGACATGGGCGCGAAAGCGCGCGCCCACCGTGAGCGCCCTGAGCGAGCGCCAGCGAAGCAGGTGGATTCCACTGCCTCCAGCCGTCCGGCCTTCGCACCCGGATCAACTCCTGCTCCTGCTCCTGCTCCTGCTCCCGCTCCCGCCTCCTGGTGCTGCAGGACCTCACCCAGCACCAAGAGGAAGGGGCGAAACCGGCGGAAAATGCCTAGTTCTCTACCTCGGATCTGGGTCAGTGGCCGGCGCGTGGTCCAGCGCAGAGGACGGAGGACGCACATGCTGGGTGGTCCTCAGCCGGGAGGATCGCGAACTCCCCACAGGTCCAGGCGCCAGCGCCCGGGGCCATGAAGAGCAGGCGTCTCTGAAGGTGTCCATCCCATCCACCCAAACTGGCTCAACGCTCTGGGAAGCGCGCTGGCAGGATTTCAAGGCCAGAGGTTTAAACTGGCGGGTTCCATGTAAACATTTTAATCCACGCACTGCCAGCTGCCGCCACTTCCCCTGCTACTGCACACGAAAAGCCCTCTTCCAATTCTCTCCATTTCCCCTCTTCTATAATACCTCCATTTAGTTTTATGTTTGTTTTGCTTTTCCATGCTGAGAGAAGGATAATAATAGTTCTGAGGTGCAAGGCTTAACAGACAAGCTACATAGACTGCGATCCGACTTTACAGGCTTGAATCCGCCATCGGTTGGTTATGAGATGCTTAGAAAATTATTTCCATTCCCTGTGCCACATTTTCCTCATCTGTACAACACAGATAATAACAGTACTGACCTCATAAGGTTATTTGGAAGATGTGGGTATATAACACGGACGAATTGCCTGATGCCTAGTAAGCACTCAGAGCTCTTCTCCTCACAGAACTGTCATATATTACAACTGAAAGAGTTTTAGAAATACGGTTTTCTATTGTACTGCGAATTGGTCGATTACGGATGGGTGGGAAACTTCTGTTAGTGTTCGGACTTTCAGGCTGGGCAAGGTGCATTGCATTTCTACCTTCACCTTTTACAAAATGTGTGACCTTGATCAAGTCAGTTCATCTTTCTGCACCTCAATTACTTCATCTGTCAAATGAGGTAATAACTCTTGTTAATGAGGACTAAATTTGCAATTAATTTAGAATATTTACTATTAAATATATAAGCCTTTATAAAATGTAAATTTACCTACATTTACATTACTACTAAAAAGAGGTAACTTTTGTTATTCAAATTCTATGCAAATCATCAGAATCTCAGCCTTCTTACAAACACTGCTAGGTACAGTTGCAATATACTCTAACCATTTTTGTATTATTTTCTTTCAACAAACAATTACAAGTTAAACACATAGTTACACTTTCAATGACTGGAAGTAATATTTTTGGGAAAAATACTGAATACAGAATTATACTAGTTGAAGTCTAAGATGTTAGTGACAATGTTATTTTTTCAAATATTACTTATAAAGTATACATGTTATACTTTTGAGAAATCAATTCAATATTCTGTGAATGTCTCTGTAAGCCTCATGTTCATATTCTTTTTTAATTTTTAATTTTTGTGAGTACATATTAGGAGTATATATTTACAAGGTTTATGGGATATTGTGATACAACATGCAATGTGTAATACATCAGTGTAAATGGTGCAGTCATCCCCTCAAGCATTTATCTTTGGTGTTACAAACAGTCCAATTATACTCTTAGTTTTTTTTTTTAAATGTACGATTAAATTATTATTGATTGTTCCAACCCTACTGGGCTATCAAATACAAGTTCTTATTCATTCTAACTACTTTTTGTGCCCATTAACCATGCCCACTGCCCCCCAATTCCCCAAATGCCAGCCCCAGCCTCTGGTTACCTTCCAAACCTATCTCCATGAGTTTGAGTGTTTTAATTTTAAACTCCCACAAATAATGTTTTCTTTTACTTGTATATGTTGAGGTCTTAGATTTAAGTCTTTACTCCATTTTGATTTGATTTTTGTATATGACAAGAGATAGGGGTCTATTTTCATTCTTCTGCATATGGATATGCAGTTTTCCCAGCACTGCTGATTGAAGAAACTATCTTTTCCCCAATGTATGCTCTTCACACATTGGTCAGAAATGAGTTCATTGTAGGTATACAGATTTGTTTCCGGGTTCTCTGTTCTGTTTCATTGGTCTATGTGTCTGTTTTTATGCCAGTGCCATGCTGTTTTGGTTACTAAATCTCTCTGGTATAATTCAAAATCAGGTAATGAATAATAATTTTTCTAGTTTTGTTCTTTTTGCTCAGGATAGCTTTAGCTATTCTGTGTCTTTTGCAGTTCCATGTAAATTTGGGGATTTTTTTTTTTCTATTTCTGACAAGAATGCCACTTTCTGTTTTGCTTTGTTTGAGACAAGAGTTTTGTTCTGTCACCAGGTTGGAGGGCAGTCATGTCATTGTAGCTCACAGCAACATTTGCCTCCCAGGTTCAGGCAATTGTCATGCCTCAACCTCTTGAGTTCTTGGGACTGCAGGTGCATGTCACCACACCCAGCTCATTTTGTATTTTTAGTAGAGATGGGTTTCTGCCATGTTGACCAAGCTGATATTTAACTTCAGGCCTCAAGTGATCACTCAAGTGATCCACCTGTCTCAGCCTCCCAAAGTGCTGGGATTACAGGCATAAGCCACTGTGCCCGGCCATCATGGGTATTTTAATAGGGATTGCACTACATCTGTAGATTTCTTTGGATGGTGTACACATTTTAACAATATTGATTCTTCCAATCCATGAACATGGAATATGTTTCCATATTTTTGTGTTCTCTTCAGTTTCTTTCATCAGATTTTTATACTTTTTACTGTAGAAACCTTTCACTTCTTTGGTTAATTGCTAAGTATTTTACTTTATGTGTAGCTATTGTAAGTGGGATTATGTTTCTGATTTTTTAAACTTTTTGCTTTTGGCATATAGAAATGCTACTGATTTTGTATGTTAATTTTGAATTCTGCAACTTTACCGACTATCAGTTCAAATAGTTTTAGCTGGAGTCTTCTGGTTTTTCCAAATATAAAATCATATCATCTGAAAACAAGGATAATATTTGAATGCCCTTTATTTCTTTCTCTTGTCTGAGTCCTCTAGCTAGGACTTCCGATATTATGTTGAATAACAGCGGTACAAGTGAGCCATGTTCCAGGTCTTAGAGGAAAGGCTTTCAGTTTTTCCCCATTTAGTATGGTACTAGCTGTGGGTGTCATATATGGCTTTTATTACGTTGACATATGTTTCTTCATTCCCCAGATTTTGAGGGTTTTTATCATGAAGTGATGTTGAATTTCAATGAAGGACAAAAACCATATGGTTTTTGTCTTCATTCTGTTGATTTGATGTATCACGCTGATTGATTTCCATATGTTGAATCATCCTTGTATCCCTGGGATAGGTCCCACTTGGTCGTGATGAATGATCTTTTTAATGCATTGATGAATTTAGTTGTTTAGTATTTTGTTGAGGATTTTTGCATTACTGTTCACCAGGGATATTATCCTGCAGTTTTCTTTATTTTCTTTGATGTGTTTTTGTCTGTTGCTGGCGTAAAGAGAATACTGGTGCTGTAGAATAAGTTTGGAAGTATTCCTTTCTCTTTTATTTTTTGAGAATAGTTTGAGTAGGATTGATATTAGTTCTTTTTTAAACGTTCAGTAGAATTCAGCATTGAGGCCATTAGGTCCCAGGCTTTCATTTGCTGGGAGACTTTTTTTTTTTCCAAGATGGAGTCTCACTCTGTTGCCCAGGCTGGAGTGCAATGGCACAATCTCTGTCACTATAACCTCTGCCTCCTGGGTTCAAGCAATTCTCCTGTCTCAGCTTCCCAAGTAGCTGACATTACAGGTACATGTGAAATCAGACATGATTCTCTGAACCAAAATGATTCTAAAGCCAAAGTATTTTTCCTTCCTTCAGGAAAACTTAATTATTTAATACATAACCACAAAATGAGGCAATAATACTAAACTTCATCAGACGAAGCAATCAAGGATATTAAACTTTTACTCTTCAGTAAGAAAAGAATATGCAATTCAGGCAGAAAGACTATGCAATAGGGAGTAAGCAAATAATTGGTCCAAGAAAAATAGCCCCAAGTGAAAGATAAACAAACAGAAAGAAACCAGACGGGTTATACCAAAATCTATTGCAAGAAAAAAAGAAGCAAACAAGCTTGACTTTTTAAAAAGAGTTGCAGGGGGCAGGGGGCAGCTGAAAAATAGATGCCTAAAAAATCATTCCACAAACCAGATGACATCACAAATATTTCTCCTAAATCAAAGAAATCATTAAAAAGTAGAACTTCCATTAAATGAGAAATCAATGAAATGCTACAGTAGCTTAAATATAGATGTAGGGCACAATTATGTCAGGAATCCTCTCTACTATCAGGAGGCCAGAACAAGAAAGGAGAGGAAAATGTATGCCCTTCTTTTGTGATGCTTCAAAACCTTGACCAGAGAGTGACAGATTTTTTTGTCTTCATCCCTTTATACGCCTCCCACCTTTTTCTTCTGCCTGGTATAAAGCGCTCATTCATTATTGAACATATAATGGATAACATAAACTTGTTTGGTATGCCAAACTATGTGCTATGGACTGTGAATAAAAAAAGTGAACAAGACTAAGAACCATACCTGAACTGTAAGCTTGTATTCTAGTGCAGTAAACAAATAAATGAAGAAGTAAATACACAAATAAATCAATTTTAGAATTTGATAAGAATTATAAAGATAATAAACATCGTGATGGGATAGTAATTGGAGAAGGTGGACATGGGGGAGAGGGAGATCAGGGAAGGCTTTTCTGATTAACTTGAAATGGGACGTTAGCTGTAAAAATAGACTAGGCATGCAAAGAACAAAGGAAAATATTCCAAGGTACGATAGATATATTGAGCAAATGATTGGAGAGCAGAAGGAGTTTGCCATGTTTGAGGAACAGAAAAGATATCATTGTGAGAGTCAAGTGAGATTTTTGGTTTTTTAACATGGTGATTCTATAGGATGCTTATGTAAAGGATGGGAATTAATCACTACAGAGGTGACACATGACTGCAAAGAGAGAAGCCCCTGAGAAATAAAGAAAAGACAGTGTTTGGAGGCCAAGCATAGGAATTTGATTTTAGAAAAAGAAAACAAAGAAGCTTTTATTGCATTCTTACAGGAAGAAAGGCTGAGAATCCGTGAGATTGCGTGTAGTCTATGGGTTTGGTGTTGGAAATAAAACATGAGGACATTTCCCTCTGATGTTTTCTTGTTAGTCTCATTTTTGGAACACAGAACTGAGGCAGAGGACATGCTTTTGATGTTTCTATTTCTCTTGGCCAGCAGGGAAATGAAGGCAGTGTTGGCCAAGGTCCCAGCATCCAATCACTAGCTTTTTAGTGTAAAGAGGCAGAGAACAGCACGCTCATTTTTGCTGGTGCAAATCATAGCTGTTGAATTATTGAAGATCTCCTTGTAATGGTAGCTTCTTTATTATGATGATGATCGGGTGGATCTGGAGGTGATAGCTTCCTAATTAGAGAAGGCAACAAATCCTTTAGGGGTCCATCCTAGAGTCATTGCTAATTTAATAGGTCATTTCCTCCAGATTTCACAATGATTCCTCAAGTCATTTGTCACCCTGGAATAAATCTCTCCTGCTTAAGTGACACACAGGGATATTCTGGTTTGATCAGTACTTTCAGGGTCCATGATCATTCATTCATGAAATAATAAAGTCATTCAGAAAATGCCAGGGTTGGGTGGAGAAAAAGAAAATTTTCAACATAAGAATGTAAAGGATATGGTGGTTTGGGGACAGCACCAATGAGGATTTACAGCTGGTTCCATGACATGACATGAATTTCAAGAGTTATTTTGTAATAAAAATCAGGAGGAAACAATGGTTCTACTGGGAGCATCTATCCTACCACCCGGCCCTAAGTTACACTAAGTGAGAGAGAAAACTACCTGCATTTGAAAGGCATTAGAGAAAGCTCTCAGAAGGCAAGGGGTCAGAAGAACTTCAGAAAAGGAATGAAGATCTAATAAGAGACTTTGCTGATCACAAACCCTGAAGTTTAAGAAGGCACATTGATGGCCAGGGGTGGTGGCTCATGCCTGTAATCTCAGCACATTGGGAGGCCGTGGAGGGCAGGTTGCCTAAGCTCAGGAGTTGGAGACCAGCCTGCCCAACATGGCAAAACCTCATCTCTACCAAAAATACCAAAAATTTGCCAGATGTGGTGGTGCATGCCTGTTGTCCCAGCTACTTGAAAGGCTGAGGTAGGAGGATCCCTTGAGTCCAGAAGGTAGGAGTTGCAGTGAGCTGAGATTGCACCACTGCTCTCCAGCCTGGATGAGAGTGAGAGTCTGTCTCAGGAAAAAAAAAAAAAAATGCATAGAAGTATAGTGAAAGAGTTTTTCAGGGAAAAGGAACAATGAGGGTTTAGTTGTTAGAACAGAGGATACACAGAAATTTTCAGGAATTAGAATCCTGGGGAAAGTGGAGGGACTGGGAGCCTTGGGCTTCTCTAGATAATCAAGATAGACTGAAGTGTAAGGCATGAGGGAGTTAGTCTTGATGAACCTTTTAAATGAGGAAGGGCAATCAGTGCAGGCTGCAGTTTGTAATGTTGTGGCTGGGGAAAGTACGAGGCAACCATTCTTGGTCTGATGTTTGGATTCTCCTAGAGAAATACATGTGTTATCACTGCAACTCCTTCCCTGACCACTGAGGGAAGATTAGACTTTCTTTAATCCTGTTCACAAGATCAGTAAAACAAGTAAACAAGTATCAGAGTTATTTTGGGGAGAACACCATTTACATTCGAGGAGTTCTGTATTAGCTCCCACTGGCCTATGAGTTTCTAGAAGCCAGGGACATGTTTTCTTCATGTAAATGTTCCTTTTCTATCATTAGTACCTGTTACTATATCTGGCATAAAATAAATGCTCATTAGCTTTTTGTTAAATGGGTGAATGAATGAGAGATTAAACATATTAAGAGAAACCCTCATCTTTGAAAAAAGTCAAGTTGATGAGTGTTAGGAAATCTATACTTTAAAATAACCAAACCTCTTTCCAGTTTTCAGGTTGCTTTCTGCTTAAAAATTAGATAATTGAAAAATCTCATAAAAACAGGCAAACAACGAACAGAAAGAAAAAAAGGGGCAGTGCCCTAAAACAGTGATCTGCATGTTAAAGTCTAAATACCTAATTTCTTACTGAAATTTAAACTTCATGGAGAACCCACACAAGCATTTTGCCTTACAAAGAAACGATCCCATCTCTTGCATACTTACTAGGGAGGAACATTGCACTGTAACTGTGCACTAGTGGGGAAAAAAATCTGAATTGTCCCAAGACTCAGAACATCATTGTGCCTCAAATAATTGCTGTCAAGTAATGATTAATAACATTTTCTTTCTAAAAGAAGTGTTTCTATTTTGAAAAGCATAACAGTTTGGCTTAGAAGGACTTCTACAGAGAATGTGGATTGCAAATACATTCATTTTACAACTACATTCCACTACATGCTTCTAAGTACCTACCTCATGCTCTTGACTCATTGAGATTTCAGAAAGACAGGCAGATGGAACTAACCTTAATGTATAATAAAAGGTATCTTCTACAGGAACATGTGTTTCCAGGGGGGTAACATAAGGGAGTTAGTAAAATACTCTGCTAAGTAGCTGTGAATTAAAAGATAACATCCCATTGTCTTTAGTGAGATAGTGACTTGGCAAATTATTCTCAGGAGACCTCTGTGAACAAGGCTAAAATGCCGAGATTTAATTTTCTTAAAATAAAAAGGTGTATTATTATTTTTTGGGTTTTTTTTTCTGTAGCTGGTTAACATTTACAAACATGAAGGGATAATCTTAATAAATTGTACCGTTCTAGGTTTTATTAACATAGAATCATGTAACCTCAAAATGTAACTTACCATACGATGTAGAATTGCCAATCATCTTATTCTTTTTTCCATTTAAAATTATTAAAATATTTTGGAGAATTTTACCTTAAAAGTCAAGTGACAGTGCTAAAATCTGTTATTTTGTAAAAAGGGTAAGAAAAGTCTATAGTAGCAATGGCAAGTAGAACTGATTCTAGTGGGCTAGGGGAGGACCCCAGATGCAGGGAACCCTGATGCCAGCCAGCGTCTGGGCTTTTGACACTGTCAGAAGAATGAATTCAAGGATGAGTCTGAAAATAATGCAAGTACAGAGATGAATTGCAACGGGAAAAGTACACACTCAAGAGAAGGAGCGTGGGCATATTTAAGAGCGAGTCACATACCAGGAGCTGCTAGCTTTACGGTTTCTTTAACCAAGAAGTGGAATACTCACGACCATTTCTGAAAAAAGGTGGAGATTGCTTAGAACTGTGGTGCCACCCATTTTTACACCATATATGGGTGTTCTCTGAACTGTCACGGCACTGACTGGTGTGTGATTTAGCATGTTAATGCGTATGTAAGGAGGTCCTCAGTGAAACTTAGATCAAATCCAGTGTCACGTTGGGTCTAGTCAGTCTAACCAGCTTAGTCCACACCCTGCTTTTTCAGGGTCTTATCAGCCCATAGCTTTTGCAACTGTTTTAGAAGTTTCCTTTTGCTAGTCCTGTGGAACTGCATCTGCCACCACCCTGTATAACTGTTGTGTTATGAAGGAGTTAACCAACAATAAAATTAAGACCTCACCATTAAAAAGGTATATACTGTTTTCAGGGAACAAAAATCAGCCTATAATTTTAACTAAGGAGTATTTACCTGCAAAATATTGAAGCCACCTCTTGAATAACAGTAATTCAAAATAACAATTTTACATAAAATGGGAGATCCTCAATTCCACGCAAAGGTGAACCAGTTCCTTTACCATCAGCAAACACCTCCCTCAACTCCAGGACAAGGAAACTTTAGTCAGCCTATTCCAGCCTTGTGGGATGCTAAGAAAAATTATTTAAAATTCTTAAGACAAAATCATATCTGTATAGCCTTTATTGTTAATATAAACATTTTCTAGTAGGCCTGAGTATCCTCTGATTCTAAGGGAACAAAAGTTTGTTTGACTTACTACTTATTACTGTTCAGGACCTGAACATACTATAATTCGGTAATGTCAGATATTAATTTGTAGAAAATTGATAAACATTATTTTATTTGCTATGTTATTTTTGTCTGATAGAGAAAATAAACCCAGAGATTTTATAGACAGACAGACAGATAGACTGATTGATTGATTTTTAGATACAGGGTCTCTGTCACCCAGCTGAAATGCAGTGGCTCAGTCACAGCTTACTGTAACCTCAAACTCCTCAGCGGAAGTGCCCCTCTCTGCCGACTCAGCCTCCTGGGTAGCTAGGACTACAGGTGCACAACATCAGGACTGGCATTGTTTTTTTGGTAGAGACAGCGTGTTGCCCAGGCTGGTCTTGTTCTCCAGACCTCACACGATCCTTCTGACTCAGCCTCCAAAAGTGCTGAAATTAAGGTAATATTTTTGATGTCCTGCAGGCCTTTAACCAATTTTGTATCTATCTTTCGATTTCTTTTTCCTTCACTGACCATGTACATATAGGTCTTTCTTACACTCTTTTGAACTGGCTGGTTCCTTCATTACACGTTAAATAAAACTTCGATACATGCTCATTAGGTTTGGGAATTATGGTTTATAACATTCTGAAGACTATATTTTTGGCAGTTCTATAAAGTCTGCTAAAATCTGCTTCTATCAGGAGACTCCACTGGATGGAAGGGCAGCCTGTGGATCAAGGAACATCCTGATAAACAGGTTTTTGAAAACCGTCCTTGTGTCTCCCTGACTTTCTGGGTTCCTTAGCTGCTACGATTGATCTGTGGGGTTTGGAAGTTTTTGCTTTTGTTTGGGAACATAGTAGATTTTACTCTTTCAGACTTGCATGTAACTATGGATCTAAAATGTTTTTATCTTTCAAAAATTAAAAACTGAAAAACTGAGTTCTATAAGTCTTGTCAGATTACTATTTGGAAATTGTAAGTTAAGTCTGTTATTCTGGTTATTATCCTCCAGAGATGAGCCTAACTACTCTGTTTAGGGTGTGGCTACAAGTTGTGATATTTTTCTTCAGGTAAGAGCTGAGTGGGCTTGGTTGAACATCCATCTTCAGTATAAAGACTGGAAGTTTGTGTATAATAATACCTTGTTTATGGTGCTGCTGTGAAATCTTTGAAGATCTGTAGAAGCTTGGAAAGGTAAAGAACTTGAAAAGTCTGTATGTCTTTAAAGAATTCAATAGTTTGAGGTTCTTATAGTCTGAGTAAGTGGGAGAGGAAGGGAGGGAAAGAAGGGAAGAAAGGTCAAAGAAAGGAAAGAAGAGAGGGAGGGAAACTTTATTCTAATCAAAAGTGCTAAAGTTGTTTATAATTATATGACTTTGCTATATATATTTTAAATCCTTGCATTGGTACTCTGGTTAATAGGTAGCCAAGCTACAGTCATACATTGCTCTCAGGCACCTATGTTCTGGACTTCATCAAACGACCAGCATAAAAATGTTCCCTTCTCAAAATCAGATGCAAATTCAAAAAAATAAAATTGTTCAGGTTTTTTGTTAAACTTGTTTTATAGAGATGGTGTCTCATTGTATTTCCCAGGCTGACCTCAGGCTCCTGGACTCAAGTAATCCTCCTGCCTTGGCCTCCCATAGTGTTTGGAATATAGGCATAGCCACCATGACCAGCCTGAGGCATTTTATATTCCAGAAATATGTACCAGATTTATGGCCAAGCCTGATATGCCAATTTAGAGAGAAAAAAACTTGGGTCAAACTAAGCCCATGGAAAGAAGGAAATGGGAAGAAGGTGAAATAATGACTGAGGCTGAAGGCGCTAACCAATGGACTCTTCAAAACAGAAAATCAAGTGTAACTTTGGTGCCTCCAGACAAGCTTAGAGCAAATAGCTTTCTTTCTTAGTTTACACTCAAATGCTCATATGGGTGAAGCACTTTGTTTTCCAAAGCCCCTACCATTACTAAAACAAAATTATTTTAACTGGGAGGCAGCTGACCTGAGTCCTAAGGTTATGAGGGTGACTAAGACATCTGCTTCAATGCAATATGAAACAATACAAACTGAGTGATGGTTATACTGAATAGCTCTAACATGGTTCTGTCTTTTGGCTCATATTTAAAAGATACATTTACCTTTGGGGTTTCCATACAGAGATGTTATTTATAATATTTCTTCCTCCAGATCAGCCCTTAAATACCCTGGTCTGTAAAGGAGATGGGAAATTTTTTGTGACTGTAAATTTCATGGTGAAGTGTTAGGAAAAGTAACAGGTTACAAATGTGAAAATCTATCTGTCATTTGCCTGGTATGTCGGTGTTATTGCCGAAAGAGTTTATCCTGTTTTTGTGGATGAAAAGCATTAGAGAAAAAAAAGAAAAATTATGTGGGTTGAGCTCAATCAATCTATAGGGACCACATGGTAGATTCATATATTTGATTCTAAAATAACTGAATTCTAGAGATGTTGCCTATAGGAGACCATCTGGCACACAAAAATGGGACATTTAGGAATAACCACTACCTGTAAAAATTTTTCCCCAGGAACACAGTATTTTGGGCTATGAAATATATTTTACAATTACACCCAGGCAGTTAGCACACAGTGGTAACCTCATATATAGTGAATTTTAAAACTCTGGGCTTCCAGAACAAAAGAAGCTTTGGGAAAAATAGGATCAGCCCTAGGAATATTTAGAATATACAGAATATGTTGTAATGAAATCAGTTACTCAGCCCTTCATGCGGGAATAGGATGTCTCCAGGATATCCCATTCTGGTGAGAAGGCAAATGATAGCAAGCTCCATGGTGTGAAAATGTGGTTATCAAATGGAACAAACTTTCAGATGACATGTGGGAGCACAATGGTGGGAAATACCTTGTACTCTAACCCAAGCAGGGCTTTTTTGATATATTCTTTCAAATAGAAGCAGAAGTAGCCCAAGTCCATTAACCTGGCACACTGAACACGAAGTCACAGTGATTTCATTTAGGAAAAACAGTTAGGTCCTCTAATGTATGAGAGTTTCTAAATAGAGACCATAATTTGCATCAGTGTCCATTAACTGCTTTGGCACCATGAATAAACCAGAAGAAGACATACTCGATTGTATAATCTGTACAGATAGTAGGTAAATTTCACTCATACACTCCTAATGGGAAGTTGATGGTCCATCTTAAAAGTCCCCTTCCACTAGGAATTCATTTCAATTCAGTCTTGTGAAATCAAGGAATGTATCTGATTATGTGCACAGAACACTTGGAATCCCAAACTCAATAGCACATTGCCTTTACTTTATACCCTAGTACAAAATAATATTTTATATGGGAAAGGGTTCTATTTGTTTGGAAGGAATGGTGAATGAATAATATAGTTATAAAACAACTGATAAATTTAGGCTATAAGTCTGAGATCTGCAATCATACTGCAAATTATTGGTGAGGTCAATTTGATAGTTGTCAATAAGACCTACAATAATACAGATATAGATGAACAAATGTTTGAAGAATTCAAACCTCCTCAATAACTGATCCCAGTGGAAAATGATTATTCTGAAGAGAAGTTAGATTTAATTAGCAATCAGTTAATTATGGTTTTAAATCAGTCAGCACAGACTTATCATAGAGTCCAAATTGCAACAGACAATAGTGGCAAGAGAAATGTTAAACTGACACAAAAACATGAGGCAACATAAAGGAATTACAGGATGATTGAACTGCCTTTTAAAGTAGATATCCACACCTGAGTTGTTACAAAAATAATCATTGGTATTTTATTGACTTGCTTGGTATATCACTGGTGGGAAAGTTGTAACTCTACTAATGTAGATAAAGAACAATTTATTATGAAAACGCCTTGACTGAGGGTCACTGGATTGGACTACATTATGCGATTGAATCTCAGGTGGTCTGGACTGACAGCATGCTTTTCTCCAGAGTTGCCTGGAGCAAAGTACTGACCACTGGCCAACACTATAAAATATTTTAACTTAAAGACAAATGGTGTTTGTAACCATGGGTTCATGAGCTGTTTCAAAGCCAGCCTGTCAGCATTGTTTAGGTATAATAATATGATTTAGCAATCTATTAAATTGCAATTGCCTTTGGTGTTGTTGGTACCTAGGGGTTTTGATGGTTGCAGCTGGTTGCACAGCAGAAATGTGCCTATGTAGCCAGCTCACTATAAACTACCCTCACCACAAGCAGGCATGGGGGCTTCCTGGTAATCAAAGCTTCACACATCTGCTGGTGATCATTCAAGATTAGAAAACAAAGAGCATCCTCTGTGATCCAACAGTGTCAGGACAATTAAGACTGAACTTGAGATTGCCTCAGACCCCTTTCAAGGCACATTATTCTCCTGCAGTTGCTATACCGTATCTTTAGCCTATAATAAAACTACCATAAAAATATAATGTTTAGGGTCTGTAAGTTCTTTCAGCAATCAAACACTTAATTAGTGCATAATTAATGCAGCATGCAAACAGGTTGTGCTATTCTAATAATTGAAGTAGAAGCTGTAATTGTCGAAACATAAGAATATCTTCTTTATTTATACATAATAACTGAACTACAGTATTTCTAAGACAAAGTTAATACTGAATACCACACTTCAGCATAGCAATACTCACTTTCTCATTGTCTTGTTGTTCTCAATCAGATTTCAGAGAGGTTTGGAAAAAAAAAAAATCTGTCCTACAATGATATTGAACACTTTTGTAAATGTCTAAATTTTGGTTGCCATTTCAACCAATTTTAAATCTTTAATGAAATTATTCATTGAATAGAGCACGAAAAAAGTTTAGCTTCTGAAGTTTTTAGTGGTCTGTAGGTCTTGAAAACAATGCTTGCAGAAAGAGTTTAAAATTTATTTCCAAAAACAAAAGATGAACTGAATAATTTATACAGTGATAACCTGAATGGCATGCAATATTTAATTTCAAATTCCATAAGTACATTTTGGAATATTGTAATATATGGAGAATCTTTGATAGAGTACACTTTTTATTGAATTAATTTATATTCTATTCAGAACAGAATTAAAAGACTCATGAATAGAGAACATGTAGAATTTGACTTTTAAAAATAGTTGACATTGTAGGATACAAAATCAGTATAAAAACAGTGTACTTGCAATAAACATTCTGAAAATGTAATTAAGGAAACAATTTTTTTTGTAATAGCATCAAAAGAAATAAAATAGGTATAACTTTAAAAAAAAGGATAAGATTTATACACAGTGTCGAAACATTGATAAAAGAAATTGAAGATCTAAATAAACAAAAGGATAACACATGTTTATAAATCAGAAGACTTATTAAGAACCTATATTCTTACAATTGATCTATAGATTCAGCACAATCTCTTTCAAAATCTCAGTTGCCTTTCTTGCAAAATTGGCAAGCTGCTCCTAAAGTTTATATAAAAATGCAAGGGACTCACAATGGCCAAATAATTCTGGAAAAGAACGAAAGATGAGTCACACCTTTTTTTTTTTTTTTTTTTGAGATTGTGTCTCATTCCTATCTCCCAGGCTGGAGTCCAGTGGCTCCATCTTGGCTCACTTGCAAGCTCCACCTCCCGGGTTCATCTACCGAGTAGCTGGGATTACAGGCATGTGCCACCAAAACCCTGCTAATTTTTATATTTTTTTTTAGTAGAGAAGGGGTTTTGCCATGTTGGCCAGGCTGGTCTTAAACTCCTGGCCTGAAGTGATCCACCTGCCTCGGACTCCTAAAGTGCTGGGATTACAGGCATGAGCCACCATACGTAGCCATAACTTCACTCCCATGGGGTATCTAAAGTAGTCAAACTCATAGAAGTAGATAGCAAAATGGTGATTACCAGAGAATTGGGGAAGTCTGGGAGCTGTTATTCAATGGCTAGAATTTCATTCATAAAAGATGAGACATTTGTGGAGTTCTGCTATACAACTTTGTGCTTATGATTAACAATACTATACACTTAAAAATCTGTTAAGAGAGTAGATCTCAGGTTATGCGTTTTTGACCACCACCATCATGAAAAAAATAAAAATAAAGCAATAACAACCACAACAAAAAGACAACCCACGGCGGCCCTGGGGGACGAGGTGCTGGATGGTTACGTGTTCCCAGCGTGCGCCCCCTGCTCGTATCCGTACCCTAACCCGGCGCCCACCAAGGGCAGGGGCGCGGCGGGCGGCGGCTGGCAGCACCGCGGCGGGGGCTGCCTTCCCGCCTCCTCCTCCTCTTCCCCCTTCTCGGCGGGCGCGGCCTCGTCGTCCTTCCCGGGCTGCAGGCAGTTGATGGCCTCCAAGTGCTTCGACAGCTACCAGCGGGCGCAGCTCATGGCCCTCCTGGAGCAGGTGGGGCCTGGCCTCGGGGGGCACGCCCGCACCCCCAGGGTCTGCAGCTGCGACGTGGCAGTGCAGGTGAGCCCGCGCGTGGACGCTGCGGTGCAGTGCTCGCTGGGGAGGCGCCTGCTGCAGTGCCAGGCCCGCGACCCCCAGTCCCCGGCCGGCCCCTGCGCCCGGGGAACAACCGGCGGCGGCTCTCCCTCCCAGCCATTGGCCCGCCGGGGCCCCGAGCAGGGCAGACCCCTGAGCGGCGCCCCGAGGCCCCTGCGCTTTCCCAGCACGGTCGCCGTGTACCCGTGGCCTCGCGCCCCGTCACCGCCTTCCTGAGGGGGCCCGGACCCAGGGCTGCGGCTGGGGAGCAGAGATCGCAGCCCGTGCGACTTCGAGGCCCAGAGGAGGGAGAGGCGTCGGCGAGCAAAGTGCCCTGACGGCCGCAGTCCGAGGACGACGAGGACGACAGCGAGGCCCCGGCCGCGGTCCGGGCGAGCGGGGAGCTGCCGGCAGACAGCCCCGGGCTGCAGCCACGGAGGCCCAGGAGGGCTCCGCGGTCGGCGCTAAAGAGCCCGGGGCAGTCTCCGCCAGCGGGGAGGGCCCGAGACGGCGACAGGCGGGAGGCGGCCGCTGGAGAGAGGCAGTCGCCACGGAGCCCGGAGCCGTGCAAGGAGAGGCTGCGCTTCCATTTCTTAGAGCAGAAATATGGCTATTACCACTGCAACAAGGACTGCAACATCCGATGGGAGGGTGCTTACGTGTGGTGTGTACAGGGAACTAACAAGGTAGGAAATCCCAGAGTTGTAAACAAACTAAATGTTCCTGCCAAGTAAAATTTCGCCACGTGGATCCTAAACGGCCCCATCGTCAAGATTTGTGCGGGAGATGCAAATGCAAACGCCTGTCCTGTGACACCACTTTCAGCTTCAAATACATCATTTAAGTGAAAGCATTGCTGTGCTCATGGAGCAAGTTAGCTTTTCTTTTTTTTTTTTTTTTTTGAGTCGGAGTTTCGCTCTTGTTACCCAGGCTGGAGTGCAATGGCGCAATCGCGGCTCACCGCAACCTCCGCCTCCTGGGTTCAGGCAATTCTCCTGCCCCAGCCTCCTGAGTAGCTGGGATTACAGGCACGCGCCACCATGCCCAGCTAATTTTTTGTATTTTTAGTAGAGACGGGGTTTCACCATGTTGACCAGGATGGTCTCGATCTCTTGACCTCGTGATCCACCCGCCTCGGCCTCCCAAAGTGCTGGGATTACAGGCGTGAGCCTTCTGTGCCTCTTCTCCCGCTTCTCAAAATGCTTCGTGAAAGGCTGTGTATTCTGAAAAATCCTTCCAATAAAGGTATTTGCAACACAATTTATACGTTGCATAAAATCTGTCTTTGAAAATAAAGTTTCAAGAGCGGTTGTCTTGTGCTAACAAAACAAAACAAAACAACAACAACAACAACAAAAACTTCTTGACACAAAGTTGCACCAAACCCATAGCTGAAGTTGCTGTAGTTTCGTCGCCAGCTTCACAATGTTTCCCTTAGCCAAAAATGAACTAAGCTGCCTTTGAGTTTAAAGCATCCATCAAACAATATAAGGCAGAGCCACTAGAAACCTACACCTGATTTTCATGACTAATACAGGAATGCTGTATTAGCGACTGGAACCACTCTTTGTGGCTAGTGGAGCCACTCCTGTATATGTATTCATATACACATCAACACAAACTGGAATACAGTGGAACTGTCCCGGTAGCAAAGTCACTCCAAAGGAATGGAAAGATCAATAGTTATTTTAGCTGATATAATAATACTGATTGGCATCATGATTGAGGCCAAATAAAAACACTGCATTATTAAAATATGGCATTACAAATAAAGTACATCTGAAACCTTAAAAAATAAAAAGAAATTGTTTGGCAGGGGAAAAAAAAACCACTTAACTTTGAATCAAAAACTGAATTTTGCATGTACTGTGGCTCATGCCTGTAATCCCAGCACTTTGGGAGGCTGAGGCAGATGGATCATGAGATCAGGATATCAAGACCAGCCTGGCCAATATGGTGAATCCCTGTCTCTACTAAAATTACAAAAATTAGTCGGGCATGGTGGCACGCGCCTGTAGTCCCAGCTACTCCGGAGGCTAAGGCAGGAGAATCACTTGAACCTGGGAGGCAGAGGTTGCAGTGATCTGAGATCATGCCACTGCATTCCAACCTGGGTGACAGAGCGAGACTTTGTCTTAAAAACAAACAAACGAAAACAGAAAACAAAAACTCAGTTTTAGAAATCTTTTTGTGACTATGTGATTCTTGTCAAGTAATTCTGTCTCTCTAAATCTGGTTTACCATCCCTTCTTCCCAAGGCAGAATTAGTCAACAGCCTTACATTTGATCTACATCCCCAATTCCTTAGCATGTTTTTTGGTCATTTGTATGATTCCATTAAATTTGAGGGAAAAGTATGAACTAGAATTTAAAAGGCCTCTTCTTGCAATTTGCTTTAGGAAACATCAGCATTTTCTGAAAACAGACAAAATGTCTCTTGGGTTTAGTCCATGGAGTCAAACAGGATTCATGTATTTATTCAAGTCACAGCGAAAACTAGAATCACAAAATCCACTCTGCTGAAATTGTAAACAAGACTCAAAATCAGAAGAAGGGATCACACATTAAGCAGAAACATAATTTAGATTGACCAAATAGGTATCCAAGGATTCTGACTCTTGATTTCTTATTGGGGTTCAAAGCAGAGATCAAGTCAGAGAATAAAGTGAAATGGAAGAACTTCACTAATTAATGGTGCAAGAGCAGATAGGAGTCTGGGCTTTCTCAGTTTGATATGAATTCTGTGACAATATAGGTGTTGATTCAATGAAGGACAAGGCATACTGGTCGATGTGTGTCCACATACAGATACACCTCACTACCAGGGCCCTATTCATGACATTTTCATTATGGTAGGGCAGGAGTTCTCATCTTTTTTTTCCCTGCTATATTCCTAGCTTTCAGATTAGTACCTGAGCTCTTACTGGTGTTCAATAAATACTGGCTGAAGAAATAAAGAGATAACTTGCAAACATGGTTTGAATATTGGTCCTTGTGCTTAATAGATGTGGTCCTTTGATAATTGCCTAATCTCTGAAGCCTTCATTCCTATATCCTTTAAAGGATAATAATATACCTCTCATATACGTGTAAGGTTTACATTACCAATCTAAGTACCTAGCAGGGTGCATGGTACATAGGAGACATTAAATAAAAATGGATTTATTTGCTTTTTTTCTCCCTCAATTCATTACTTTAACTACTGCAATTATGTAAAGCAATAGTATTACACTTTAAAAATATGATGACCACCCTTTTTTATGGTATTTTGCTGACAGAAGTGAACAATTCTCCCAATTCTGTCTCAGTTAAATAAACTTATGTGAGAAATTTTAATACATTTGTTGATTTACTTATTTAAGGAGAGACCAAATATAGTGTTTCCTGATACATTATTATTTTCTGCTTCATTCTTTAGTTTTTTTTTCTATCCTTTGAATCACTTCTAAAATCCCTTTCAGGGGCAAATTATTCCTACACCAAATTCAAGATACCTTGTGGTCTCCTCTAGCCAATAGTGTAAGCACAGGATTCTAGAGTTCTCATTAGCTTTTCAAATGAATCTAAAATTATCTGTATTTGCATATCTCTAAGTCACCTACAAAGTTATCACTGTCAGTGGCAACCATAACAGAATTCAGGATTAGTTACCATTATTCTGTCTGTATGGCAGCTACCACCTTGTAAATGTGCACTTACAATGAAATACCATGCATGAAAACTTCATGAACAACGATAAATTCACAGCTGTGTTTCCTCTTGTATATAATTAGGGCCTCAAGAAATGGTCTGTGAACAGGATTCTCTTTGCAAGAAAAAACAGATGGAGCCAAGAAGGTAAATAAGACTAGTGTGATTTGGCAAGGATCATCTCAACTCACATTATAAAAAACTTATGAAAATATTTCCCAGTTTGAGATGGAAACTAAAACAGCCATGTGTACCACATTAAAATGTCAAGTCTCCACATTTCCACCAAAAATTTGTGTTGCACCATATTGTAAAATTTTTTAAAATGCTCTTTGAGCCACTAGTAAATATACCATAAGAATAGCTATTCTAAATACAAGTATGACCCCTTGTGACAATTATGGTTTTGTCTGCCCAGTAACTGTACTGGGCACAATCGCCTCCGCAACTTCTAACAGGAGCCTCCTCCCCTCACTGCAGAGGTGAATGTGTGCCTGGGTAATGCACTGCATCTTTATCTTTTACTGCAATGACTTCCTCATTAGTTTTGGTTGCTAAACAAGTTGGACAAATCAGGCCATCCATGCCCTTTTCCTAAGTGGAATTAGCAAGGTAGAGCCTCTTTTTCTTCTTCAGACATAAATGTGACACCAAAGCTTCTGGCTATCATGTTCCCATTTTATAAAATGGCATAAACAAAAGATAAAAATGTAGAGAATCTTGGAAGTCAACTTCTATGTTCAAGTTCTGAGTTTCCTTGGTTGCTATGTTCCAGAAGTTTTCCATTCAATTGTATGGGCTGTTCCAGCATCATTCAGTATCATTCTAATGAATTCTCCATTTTTGCTGAAACAGTTTGAGTTGGATTTTATAACAGTACTTACTAAAAAGTGTACACACAGAACTTCTACAGCTGTGCAAATCCCAAAGACTCTAAAACTGGTTTAGTAGCACTTACCCTTGAATTAATGAGTCATTTTGTATTTATTGGCTTGAAAATGAGAGCATGGCTGCTTTCTGTATTAGGGCACAGAAGAAAAATAGATCATGCTTTGTTTTGCCAGTCAAATGAAGAAAATTGGTTTGAAATGTTTTCCCATGGAGAAGATTAGCTGAAATTTATAATGCATTACAGGAAATGGAACTAGAAATAACTTGAATTGATGTCATCTTCATGTATTTTTCATTGCTGCTCCCATTTCTCTGGGTGTGTCAAGAAAAGAGAATAATTGACTCTTTTAAAGTACAACAAAATACTTATATATTTTTGTTTTAATATACAATCCTCCACTTTCTTCTAATGTGAGTTGATCCTGGCTAGGAAGTCTTGCTTGCTAAACTGGTTAAGTGGGAGAATACAAAAGGAGAAAACCTAAAGAAAGCTAGCACAGGAGGATCCAAGGTGGCCAAACAGGACCAGCTCCAGAGTGCAGTTCCCAGCAAGAACAACGCAGAGGGTGAGTGCTCACTGCATTTCCAAACAAGTGTTCACTGCCCACAGACCAGGAGATTCCCAGGCTGAAAAGCACCATGATTTTTCAACACAGCTGGGCCGAGGGTTGGCACACAGAAACTCACACAAATCTGGGCAGCCATTTCAACTGGAGCCTGGAACACCTGGGAGACAGAGCCACCCATTCAACTGAAAGGGAGGGGGCTGAGACAGGGAGCGAGGCCATCTGGCTCAACAGGTACCATTCCCACAAAAGAAGCAATCTGAAACGCTCTGGATTGAGAGTTTTGCAGCAAGTGCAGCTGGACATGGGATGGTCCAGCTTAGTCAAGGAAATGGTGTTCGCTGCTACAGAGGCAGTCCGCCAACACCAAGGAAGTTCACATAGTAGCTAGGCAGAGCCTGCAGCAGCTCAGCAACACCTCTGCTGGCAGACTGTGACTAGACTACTCCATACTGAGCAGGGCTTCTCTGAAAAAAGGCAGCAGCATGTGAGGAACTTAAAAATAAAGCCGACCGTCCCAGGTCAGAGCAGCTAGGAAAAGCTGCAGTTATGAGTTCCACTGCAGCAGGCTTAAAGGTATCTGCCCAGCAGCTCTGCATGGAACAATGGAGCTCCCAGCATAGGACTTGAGCTCCTATAAGGGACAGGCCATCACCTCAAGCAGCTCCCCGACCCTCGTACACACAAAGAGATGCTTCATAAAGGAGAGCTCAGGCTGACATCTGGCGAGTACCATTCTGGGATGAAGATAACAGAAGAAACCAGCAGCAATCCTTACTGTTCTGCAGCTCCCACAGGTGATCCCCAGGTGAGCAGGGTCTGGAGTGGACCTCCAGCAGCCCTGCAGCAGAGGGGCCTGACTGTTAGAAGGAAAACTAAGAAACAGAAATAAATAGCTTCAACATCAACAAAAAGGACATCTACTCAGAGACCCCATCAAAAAGTTCACATAGTAGCTATGTGAACATAGGTAGATAAAGCCACAAAGATGGGAAGAAACCAGTGCAAAAACAATGAAAACACCAAAAACCAGAATGCCTCTCCTCCTCCAAGGGATCACAACTCCTCACCAGCTACGGAACAAAGCTGGATAGAGAATGAATCTGATGAATTCACAGAAACAGGCTCAGAAGGTGGGTAATAATAAACTTCTCAGAGCTAAAAGAAGATGTATTAACCCAATGCAAAGAAACTAAGAACCTAGAAAGAACATTAGATGAGATGCTAACTAGAATAAACAGCTTAGAGAAGAATATAAACGACTTGACGGAGCTGAAAAACACAGCATGAGAATTTCACAAGGATACACATATTTCAATAGCCGAATTGAC
>NW_016107792.1:636992-671533 GCF_001604975.1 Cebus imitator
AAATATATATGCACCCAATACAGGAGCACCCAGATACATAAAGCAAATTCTTAACAACCTACAAAGAGACTTAGATTCCTACACAATAATAGTGGGAGACTTTAATACTCCACTGTCAATATTAGACAGATCAACGAGACAGAAAATTAATAAGGATATCCAGGACTTGAACTCAGAACTGGATCAAGCAGACCTAATAGACGTCCACAGAAATCTCCACCACAAATACACAGAATATACATTCTTCTCAGCATCTCACTGCACCTACTCTAAAATTGACCACATATTTGGAAGTAAATCACTCCTCAGAAAATGCAAAAGAATGGAAATCATAACAAACAGTCACAGGGCAATCAAATTAGAACTCAGAATTAAGAAACTAACTCAGAATCGCACAACTTCATGGAAACTGAACAACCTGCTCCTGAATGTTGACTGGATAAACAATGAAATGAAGGCAGAAATAAAGATGTTCTTTGAAACCAATGAGAACAAAGACACAACGTACCAGAATCTCTGGGACACATTTAAAGCAGTGTCTCAAGGGAAATTTACAGCAATAAATGCCCACCAGAGAAGCGAGGAAAGATCTAATATCGACCTATCCTAAAAATCGAAAGAGCTAGAGGAGCAAGATCAAAAAAACTCAAAAACTAGCAGAAGACAAGAAATAACTAAAATCAGAGCAGAACTGAAAGAGACAGAGATGCAAAAACCCTTCAAAAATTCAATAAATCCAGGAGCTGTTTTTTTGAAAAGATCAACAAAACAGTCAGACCAGTAGCCAGATTAATATAAAAGAAAAGAGAGAAGAATCAAATAGATGCAATAAAAAATGAAAAAGGGGATATCACCACCAATTCCACAGAAATACAAATCACCATCAGAGATTACTACAAAAAACTCTATGCACATAAACCAGTAAACCTGGAAGAAATGAAAAAATTCCTGGACACTTGCACCCTCCCAAGCCTAAGCCAGGAAGAAGTTGAAACCTTGAATGGACCAATAACAAGGGCTGAATTTGAGGCAGCAATGAATAGCCTACTAACCAAAAAAAGCCCAGGTCCAGATGGGTTCACAGCCGAATTTTACCAGACATACAAAGAGGAGCTGATGCCATTCCTTCTGAAACTATTCCAAACAATACAAAAAGAGGGAATCCTTCCCAAATCATTTTATGAGAACATCATCCTGATACCAAAACCCAGCAGAGATTCAACAAAAAAAGAAAACTTCAGGCCAATATCCATGATGAACACAGATGCAAAAATCTTCAATGAAATACTGGCAAACTGATTGCAACGGCACATTAAAAAGCTTATCCATCACGATCAAGTAGGCTTTATCCTGGGGATGCAAGGCTGATTCACCACACGCAAGTCTATAAATGTAATCCACCACATAAACAGAACCAACGACAAAACCACTTGATTATCTCAATGGATGCAGAGAAGGCCTTCAACAAAAATCAACAGTGCTTTATGCTAAAAACTCTCAGTAAACCAGGTACTGTATTGAAGGAACATTTCTCAAAATAATAAAAGCTATTTAAGACAAACCTACAGCCAATATCATACTGAATGGGCAAAAACTGGAAACATACCCTTTGAAATCTGGCACTACACACTACACAAGGACGTCCTCTCTCACCACTCCTATTCAATATAGTATTGGAAGTTCTAGCCAGAGCAATTAGGCAAGGAAAAAAAAATAAAGGGTATTCAATTAGGAAAGGAAGAAGTCAAATTGTCTCTATTTGCAGATGACATGATTGCATATTTAGAAGACCCTATCATCTCAGCCCAAAATCTCCTTAAACTGATAAGCAACTTCAGCAAAGTCTCAGGATACAAAATCTATGTACAGAAATTACAAGCATTTCTATATATCAATAACAGACTAACAGAGAGCCCAATCATAAGCAAACTCCCATTCACAATTGCAACAAAGAGAATAAAATACCTAGGAATACAACTAACAAAGATGTAAAGTGCCTCTTGAAGGAGAACTACAAACCACTGCTCAACAAAATAAGAGACGGCACAAACAGATGGAGAAACATTCCATGATCATGGTTAGGAAGAATCAGTATCACTAAAATGGCCATACTGCCCAAAGTAATTTATAGATTCAATGCTATCCCCATCAAGCTACCAATGACCTTCTTCACAGAATTGGAAAAAAACCACCTTAAACTTCATATGGAACCAAAAGAGAGCCCGCATAGCCAAGACAATCCTAAGCAAAAAGAATAAAGCCAGAGGCATCACGCTACCTGATTTCAAACCATACTACAAGGCTACAGTAATCAAAACAGCATGGTACAGGTACCAAAACAGAGATATAGACCAATGGAAGAGAACAGAGGCCTTGGAAGCAATGCCGCACATCTACAATCATCTGATCTTTGACAAGCCTGACAAAAACAAGCAATGGGGAAATGATTCCCTGTTTAATAAATGGGGTTGGGAAAACTGGCTAGCCATGTGCAGAAAGAGAAACTGGACCACTTCTTGACACCTTACACTAAAATTAACTCCAGGTGGATTAAAGACTTAAACATGAGACCTAACACCATAAAAACCCTAGAAGAAAACCTAGGCAAAACCATTCAGTACATAGGCATAAGCAAGGACTTCATGACCAAAACACCAAAAGCACTGACAACAAAAGCCAAAATAGATAAATGGGACCTAGTTAAACTCCAGAGCTTCTGTACAGCCAAAGAAACAATCATTAGAGTGAATCGGCAACCAACAGAATGGCAAAAACTTTTTGCAATTTGCCCATCTGACAAAGGGCTAATATTCAGAATCTACAAAGAACTAAAACAGATATACAAGAACAAAACAAACCCATCCAAAAATGGGCAAAGGACATGAATAGACACTTTTCGAAAGAAGACATATATGAGGGCAACAAACACATGAAAAAATGCTCATCATTGATTATTAGAGAAATGCAAATCAAAACCACATTGAGATACCACCTCATGCCAGTTAGAATGGCGATCATTAAAATATCTGGAGACAACAGAAGCTGGAGAGGATGTGGAGAAATAGGAACACATTTACACTGTTGGTGGGAGTGAAAACTAGTACAACCATTGTGGAAGACAATGTGTAACTTCCTCAAGGACCTAGAAATAGAAATTCCATTTGACCCAGCAATCCCATTACTGAGTATATACCCAAAGGATTATAAATCGTTCTACTATAAAGACACATGCACACGTATGTTCATTACAGCACTGTTTATAATAGCAAAGACCTGGAACCAACCCAAATGCCCATCGACAACAGACTGGACAAGGAAAATGTGGCATATATACACCATGGAATACTATGCAGCCATAAAAAACGACAAGTTGGTGTCCTTTGTACGGATATGGATGAATCTGGAAACCATCATTCTCAGCAAACTGACACAAGAGCAGAAAATCAAACACTGCATGTTCTCACTCAAAGATGGGTGTTGAACAATGAGAATACATGGACACAGGGAGGGGAGCATCACATACTGGGGTCTGTTGGGGGGGGCAAAGGAGGGACAGCAGGAGGGTGGGGAGGTCGGGGAGGGATAACATGGGGAGAAATGCCAGATGTAGGTGACGGGGGGAAGAAGGCAGCAAATTACATTGCCACTTGTGTACCTATGCAACAATCCTGCACGATATGCACATGTACCCCAGAACCTAAAGTACAATAAAAAAATAAAATTAAAAATTAAAAAAAAGAAGGCTAGCACAAGAGTGTATCTTTAATCAATAAACGGCTATAAGTAGCAAAGAAGGAGGCTAGGAGGCAGTAGGGGAGATGTGTTTGAAGTGTATTTTGGCTAAAGAAGAATTTCTGGCGGAGATTGGAAACATTTAATGGGAATTTTGAGCAAGTATTATGATACCACATTGTACCTTTTTTCTTCAATCCACTAACAGTGTCCTCAGTAAAATCCATACTTCATGCTAACTAATGCTTTGTGGAGTTGGATTTGCTTTGCAGGCTGTGACAAAGGATTATTTCTTGACTTAATGTTACCAACGTCATAAAAGCAAAAGCAAAAACAAAAACAAATCAGAGGTTTTCTATGTGGATTTCGTGACATTTGTTTTCAATTATACATAACAATTTTTCTTCATAATGCATTATTGATTGCAATGGGTCTTATCACAAGAGATTCAGCTCGTTCATCTTAAACCCCAAATTTTGGAACTGTTTGCATTCTGTTGTTTATTTTTGAAAAGGGGAAATGAAGTGACAGTCCTCCGGTACTTTGAAGTTGAAACAAAACATACTAAAGGCACCATCTACAATCCTTAAGTGAGGAATACTTTATGGAGAATTTTACCTTAAACACTTTGTCAAATACTGCACTTCTTATCAATATCAGTTTAAATGGTTATTGAAGTAAAATGTATTTAATTACACACTGTTGGTAGAAGTAGTTCATGCAATTTGTAAGCAAACAAGATCAGCATTATGAAGATGTTTTTATTTTTTCTTCTATCACCTATGGAACTCAGAATACATTTCCACAAGTACACTTTCCTTGGCATGAGTTCTAAACTATCTTCAGCACAAAGTGGTCTGTAAAGTTTCAAGGGACAATTATATAGCCATATCCTACAGATCAGGGTCCCCAATGTCCCAAGGCCCACAGACCAGTACTGGTCCATGGCCTGTTAGGAACTGAACCTCATAGCAAGAGGTGAGCAGTGAGTGAATAAGAGAAGCTCACCTGCATTTACAGCCATTCCACATTGCTTGCATTACCATCTAAGCTCCACCTTGGATCAGGTGGCATTAGATTCTCACAGGAGTGCAAATCTTATTGTGAACTGGGCATGGAAGGGATCTAGGTTTTGTGCTCCTGATGAGAATCTAATGCCTGATGATCTGTCACTGTCACCCATCAGCCCCAGAGGGGACTGTCAAATTGCAGGAAAATAAGCTCAGGGTTCCCACTGATTCTACATTATGGTGAGTACTATACTTATTTCATTATACATTATAACATAATAATAATATGAATAAAGTGCATGATAAATGTAATGTGTCTGAATGATCCCCCTACTCCAGTCCATAGAAAAAAATGCCTTCCATGAAACTGGCCCCTGGTGCCAAAAAGGCTGGGGACCACTGCTACAGATGATGAATGGTTTAACTGTTGTGACACCTGAAAATTTCACCCTGAATTAGGATCCAGGACTAGGAATTTATGAGAAGATTCTTGGTCTTTGCCACAAATCCTTCTCTTCCGTATTTTTCTCTGTATCATTTTTTTTTATAAACTAGAGAAAATAAAGAATGAAACCAAGGCTCCCAGAGGATAGAACAACTTGATTACTATTGTAACTTCATATATTAGGAATACTTTAAATATTACTTAAGTAAATGAATGTGTTGGTGATTCACTAATGGTGACCTCAAGAGTTAACACCCATGCTACTCAAAAAAAGAGAAGGATCCACACAGATGAAAAGAAAAAGGCTCCTAAGTTACATCATAGAATATGTTCTGATCAAAAAGCTCTAGATAGGGGTAATTTCTCTTTGGAAAATCACTTTGGATAACTTTCTTTGAGAAGTTTAAGGTATCAGCATTTGATTTTCTCTTTTCTAATTTATTTAACATCATGAGAATATGCCATAACTTGTTCTATGAAAATACTAGATTTTAAGTTACAGCAAGTATTTTGAATATTGTGCTTTCTCTACATTATATTTATAAGATATATATGTCCTTGGCCCAAATAATTCAATTCTGGAAGCAATCTGGATTTTAATACATTTTATTAGATTTGTGGAAACAGCTGGAAGCTCTCAAAATTCAATAGATAATAATGTTTCAAGTGCTTCCTACTACTTATAGGCTTAGCTTTAACCAGCTACTTTGTTGTAAGTATCATGCTGTTGTCATAGCAACTTTAGAGAAGGTCATGATGTATGGGAAACTGAGTTGCTGATGACATAAAGACATAATCTAATAATGACTGCAGTAATGCCTCCTGGGAAAACATTGTCAAAGATCAAGGAGCTGTGATAATTCTTTAGAAACTCCATATAGTACACTATTGAAGCTTAATATTTTCAAGCTAAAACTGAATATATCTCAACACAGATTCCTTTCCTTCACTTCATTACCTACAACTTTGTCTTAAAGAATGATACTTCCAAGGTTGGTATATAAATGACATAAACTGTATTCCCCTAATTTCAACAATACTCTTAGTTTTCTTCTAAATGTAGAGCCAATACATATCTTTAGTTTTCTTCTTTATAGCTACTGATCTAGAAAAAAAAACATAGTTTTCATTTGTAACTAAAATCTTCAGTGAAACAATCTTCTTACATGTAGCACATGAGTACTGAGCAAAATACTTTAAGGCATCTCTATTATTAAAGAAATTGAATATCCTTTCATTTTTTTCTGATCTTAATGTGTAGATGTGAATGTGAATATCATTCTAAGCTTGAAAACTAAAACCTGACAATTTCATTTGGAAATTATATCTAAAGTTTCTGTTGTGATTCTTAACCAGGATAAAATGTCCCAACTGAGATGTGTTAAAGTTCAACCAACATCTATTTGTCTCTTAATGACTATTTCTAGTGATCCATACTGCTGAAAAGATTACTTTGAGAGAGTAATTAAAATAGTTGGAAATTACCCAAATGCTTTATTATTTGTGTACATTATAACAGGCCAAGGAACAACCTTTTATCTTTGTTGCTAAAACTCAACAACAGCTACTTTGAGAGAAGCAGTTTTGCCTATAAGAAAGAACAAGTCAGACATGGGTTTAATCAGAGCTTGGCCAGTTACGAAACACTGGTCCTTGGACCAGTTATATATACTTTCTGAGTCTGTTTCCTCATGTATGAAATATAAATGAATCCTCTGTTTCAGGGCTATGGAAAGACAGAAAATATATGTAAGATATCTTGAACAAAATAATGAAGGCTAGCAAACAGAAGAAGCATAGTTCATGATCACTATTGAAAAGTTTCATTAACTACTTATTGATGTTCCATTTGGTAATTATCTAACTGAGTGAAATAAGTAATGGATTTTCTAACGAAGGAAAAGTAAATGGATATGTCTCACTCCCAGGCAACATCAGACAAAGGCGCCATAGATATTTCTCCAAAATCCACAGATAAGGAATCACACCTCACCAATGTTTAGTACCATGTTTCCTTTTTAAAAACGTATCTTATTATCTCAAATGAATATCTATTGTCAATTAAAAAAATTTAAACTCAATTCTTAGAAAAAAGAGCTATAACAGAAGAGCTCTATAAAAAAAGAGTTGTAACAGCAGTCTTTGTAAAGGAAGCCAGGAATCCCATTGAAGAAAACAGTCTCAAATCCTAAGATGACAGTTATGCAGCAAGTACAGCTGTGATACAGACAGGAACCAGGGAAATTCTGGGTAGAAGAGGGTGCTTCCCTGACAAAAGCCCCACCCTTAAGCCTAGACACCTGTGGCCCTAAATGGGAACAGGCATTCCTGTTTTCATTCCCAAAAAGTTGCCTTTTGGCACCCCCCTATACTGTACCCATATAAACCCCAGATCCCAGGCTCCAGGAGGAGATGAGGAGACAAGCAGACAAGGAGACAAGCAGATGAATGGCAGAACGACGCTGCAGAGAGAGAAAAGAAGGAGTGTCTGAACTCTGAAAGGAGTTCCGCTGAAGGTGGTTGGACAGGAGTTTGTCCACTGAACAGCCAACTCCAGGGGAAGATCAGCTTTCCACTCCATCCCCCTTCCAGCTCCTCATCCATCCCATCTCCACCCCTCCATAAAATCCCCACATCCATCCTTCAAGGTTGTGTGTGACTCACTTCTTCTGGGATGCTGAAAAAGAGCTTGGAATATAGAAAGCTGTCACACTGGCTCTCTGCCCTGGCAACAAAAACAAAGGGACCACTGAGCTGGTTAATACTTAAGCCATCTGCAGATAGCAAAACTAAAAGAGCGCCCTGTAACACACGCCATGCTCACATGGGCTTTGGCTTTGGGAGGTGCAGGCATCCACACCTAGACCCTATCCTGGGACCAGAGCCCCAGAGCACTTGCCCCAGCTCCTGCACCTGCCTATCTGTATGCTCCTCATGGAGTAAGGGGTTTGAGTGCTCAGTGGCCAAACACATAAGCCACACCTCTGTTATGTGAAGTGGGGTCAGGGAACTCTCCTGTCTCAGCTGCACCACTAATTCGGATTGGTTTGGGATGTTAAATAGCTCAGAGAAGTTATTCCCCAACAAAAAATATAAAGTGCAACAAAAATATAATTTATAGCAGAGAAATATTTAATGACATATATAATTTGGTCAAACAGAAATTCCTCCATCAGGAGCAGACTAAACCTTTGCAAGAAAGTTGTAGTTCAAACACAAGGCAAACAAAACTATGATTCGAGTTTGTGTTTGAGAAAGGAAAATCTACTTGATCTTACTTAGGAACTAGGCCAGTAGAAAAGGGAATATAGACAAGAGAATATAGTGCTACTTAAGCTAGTAGATAATATTTACATAGTCATAATACTGCAATGAAAATGGTGTTTACAAGTTGTCAGCTTTTCAAGTCAACCAATGGATAAAAGATGAAAATTTCTGTTGTGGGCAGAACATAATGTAAATGCTAACAATTTTTCAAACAAAATACTAAAATTATAGCTCTAAGGAAGAAGCAGTTGGAAGGAAACAGAGGAGGGAGTGAAAAAAAAACAAGGGCAGGTGTACTGCATTTATACCCTCTCATAGAACAGGGAATCAAGTATAGACTACATAAACAGAGCAGGAAGTAGAAGTATGTTACTTAAAGTTAATAAATCAGCCAGGTGCCTTTGGGAAACCAAGGTAAAAGAATCACTTGAGGCTGGGAATTTGAGACCAGCCTGGGCAACCTAGCAAGACCCCATCTCTACAAAAATTTAAGTGGATGTGGTCTAACATTGACATGAATAAAAAATAAAAAGCATTTATAGTTATGGATGTTATCACTAGAAACTTAAATAAATGTCATTTTAAAATGTTGGCTCTGGAGATGGGAATGAAGATAGAGGAAGAGTGGTCAGGAAACTATAATTTCTTACCAAAGGGTCTCTGAACTATTCAATTTCCACAAGGTACGTGTTTTTTTTTTTTTTTTTTTTTTTTTGTGGGTTTTTTTTTTTTTTTTTTTTTTTTTTTTAGATGGAGTCTCATTTTGTTGTCTAGGCTGGAGCGCAGCAGTGTGATCTCATTCACTGCAACCTTTACCTCCCAAGTTCAAGCAATTCTCCTGTCTCAGCCTCCCCAGCAACTGGGATTGTAGGCACCCACCACGACACCTCACTAATTTTAGCAGAGATGGGATTTTACCATGTTGGCCGGGTTGGTCTTGAACTCCTGACTTCAGGCGATCCATTGCCTTGGCCTCCCAAATGTCTGAAATTATATGTGTAAGTCACTGTACCTGAGTATATCTTTAGTTTTTAATTCAAGGATATAGAGTTGAAATCATAAATGTATTTTCAACTTAGAAAAACAATTCTGATGTACAGATAGATTTTTAAGGTATACTTTTATCATAGATCAACTCCACATTAATTAGTTTCAAAAGGCTTCTCATTATGTAGAACTTAATTTGATCTTAAGTGCTACAACATCCATGGAGTAGACTTTCTTTAGGCTGGCTTTGTAATGCAAGAGTGCATAATAATTTAACTTTTTTTTTAAGATACAGGGTCTCACTTTGTTGCCCAGACTGGTCTCAAATTCCTGGGCTCAAGCAATCCACTCTCCTCAAAGTCCCAAAATGCTGGTATCACAGGCAGGAGCCACTGTGCCTGGCAAGAGGGCATAATACTGATCATCACAGTTCATTTCTTTTTTTTCATCAAAGTCCTTTAAAGCAGTGGTTTCCAACCTTTCTGGCACTAGAAGCCAGGTTGTGGAAGACAGTTTTTCCACAGATGGGGTGAGGTGGGGGATGGTGTTGGGAGGAAACTGTTCCACTTCAGATTATCAGGCATTAGATTCTCACAATCTAGATCCCTCACAAGCGCAGTTCACAATAGGGTTCACACTTGCTGCTATGAGAATCTAATACTGCCATTGATCTGACAGGAGGTGGAGCTCAGGCAGTAATGTGAGTGATGGAGAGTGGCTGTAAATACAGATGAAGCTTCGTTTGCTTGTTCACTGCTCACCTTCTGCTGTGCCACCCGTTCCTAACAGGCCACGGACTGGTACCGCTCCGCAGCCTGGGGTTTGGAGGACTCCTGCTTTAATGGATATGAGTTCCTTCATAGGATGAGATTTTGACCAGTCTATTACCAATAAAACTTTAAAAGTGACAATGTCAGAAAATTCATGTAATATATAAAAGAAACAAAATTGAGATGGATGCTTAAGTATATACAAATTCTAGTCCTTGACTGTGAGGTCCAAAGTATTTCTTTGACAGGTTAAAAAGGAAAGAGAGAAAGTAAACCTACAGGTAGGAATATAACTTGCCCTCAAATTTGTATTTAGCCCATAATGCGACCATCAAATATTGAATGGGAAATGCATATCCATATGTGTCACATGATGCACACAATCTAACACTGTAAGTATATTACGAAGTTTTGGAAATTCTGGAAATTTCCCAATAAACGTACTTCTTTTTTAAAATTTTAACAGAAAGATTTTTGTTTTCTGCACTGATGTATCAAGTAGTCTTTTTTTAATCCTTATTCAGAGTCTGCTGCAGATATATGCTGCAATAGAAAATGAAAATACAAATTTTGCGATGCAATTTTCCCAAAAAAGAGCTTCTGTGTCTTTAACTTGACCAAACACTTTCATTTATAAGTGAGCATTAACTGGTGGGAAAGACATCTGGCTGGAAATCAGATGGGTTTTTTAATCCTGTCAATCACTAGCTGTGTGGATTTGTGTTCGTCACTTCACCCTTCTAGGCTGAAGTTCCAACTCTTGAAATAAGTTTAATATCTATCCTTTCTACCTTCTAAAAATCTTCTCAGGAACAAATTATATGATATTTGCTGATAATTTGGTGATGATGAAATGCTTATGTAGCATACACACATACAAACACACACACACTTTTCCATCAAATGAGGAACAGACCATTTAAAAGAGAAATATAAAAATATGAATAAATAATTACCCAAAGGACTAGTGTTGATTAAAATAGGCATTTGAGGAATCCACTACAAAAAGTTCAGCATTTGTAAATTCTATTCGCTAGAATATTAAAAAGCACCACCATTTTGTCAAACAGATAACAGAAAACTAGTGTGTATTTCTATGCTATTCCTGTCTTCACTCACCAAGCATTACAGGAACTGTCCTGTGAAAACCAGAGTTAGTGATAGATAGCATTTACTTACTTCAATTTCCTCTGATCAATGGTAGTCAGAATCTGACCATGGAAATTGATTCTTGTATAATATTGGACTCTGCTAGGAAATGTAAATCTTAAGTCTTTTTTTTTTTTTTTTTAATTCAGTCTACATACAGACTGTCAAAAATTGCCAATGCCTACTATATTGAAAGTTGTCATGGCGGGGTATTGGGAAAAGTTTTCAGTTAGCAATAATGGCTCTTCAGATAAACCTCATTGGCTACCATACTGCCACTGTGCAAAGCTATAACCAGTCTTAAAAACAGAATCCCAGCACTTTGGGAGGCCAAGGTGGGTACAACACAAGGTCAGGAGTTCAAGACCAGCCTGTCCAACATGGTGACACCCCATACTTTTCTAGATTTTCACCTTCTTCAGTACACATTACTAAAAATACAACAAAACAAATTTAGCTGGGTGTGGTGGCACGTGCCTATAATCCCAAGTACCCAGGAGGTTGAGGCAGAGAATTGCTTAAACCCGGGAGAGGTTGCAGAGTTGAGATCGTGCCACTACACTGCAGCCTGGGCAACAGAGCAAGACTCCCTCTCAAAAACCACCACCGCCACCACAGAATCCAGTATCCAGTAGCCTAGGCAAGTGCAGTGGACAGTAAACTGAGAATGAAGTCATAACTTCATTTCTTTTCTTGAGTGCTCACTCCAGAAGTTGACACAGGCAAATATAACAACATTTTTTATTAAGTGTTTTTACTGACTTCTGAAAAAGAATCTTTAATTCTGATGACCCTTCCTAAAATATATCTTTTTTTTTCATGTATTTTGGTTTTAATGTATATGTTTTACATTTTAAAAATACATATGATTGCTATTATACAGTCAGTAATTGTTTAGAATTATTCACATTTTCTTTGATTATCATCCCTTCTTGTTACTTACAGCTTCCATATGGGATATCTTTCCTCCTGCCTGAAATAAACTTGAACTAAAGCAGAAACTTCTTTGTGTGTGAAGATCTTATTGTGGCAAGCCATCTTTGTTTTTTGTTTTTTAAATATTACCTTACTTCGAAATATGTTATTGGGAATAGAAATCTAGATGACAGTTATTTTTCTCTTAGCTTATTGTAATGATGACTTCACAGTATTCTGTTTTCCATTGTGGCCAATGCAAAGCAGTTTGAAGTCTAATAGTAGATACAGTACTTTGAAGGCCATCTATATAGATTCGTAGGTATGTAGGTAGGTAGATTTTATATATATACACACATATATATGTATATATATATGTGTGTATATATGTATATATATATATATACACACACACATATATATATACACACAAACATATACACACACACACACACAGATATATATATATTCCTTTCTGCTTGCTTTTAAACTTTTACGTTTTGTCATTTTCAGATTCACTAAGAGGCGTCTTCGTATAAATTTTGTAGATTTTTCTTATATTTATCCTGCTTGGGGTAACTAGAATGCCTTAATCTATGGTTTGGTGTGTTTCATAAATTCTTAAAAATTCTCATTCCCTATCTTTTCAGTGTGTCTTCCCTATGATTCCTCTCATCTCAAAGCAACAGTTAAATGTATGCTAGACCATTCCACTCTCTCCTCCTTATGGCCAACCTTTCTTTCATATTTTCCATTCCACGTCTCCGGGCTTAGTCTGAATACCTTCTAGACATCTACAGTACTATAATTCTTTCCTGAAATGGATTTCCTATGCTATTAAACGCATCTTCTTTTCCAGGAGTTTTGTTTTTTTCAAATATTTTAGATTTCTGATTCTCTTTATGTTTTCAAATATATTAAATATATTTCCAATATCTACAGTTTTGGTCAATTTTATTCTTCAGTCTTTTTTTTTTTCTGATTTTTCTCACTCATACTGTTTTATTTCCTTGAATAATCTGTGATTTTTTTTCTTTCTGTAACTTCATGTTTCTTGAATCTCTTTACCTCTGAGAATTTGATGAGACCTGGTTTAAAGTTGGCTTCCTCAGAGAAGACATGTATTTGTTCTGCCAAATGACTACAGGCTCTACCAATCACAAATTCTAGTTTTAAAAGATATTAACTTTGGGTTGTTGTTTTTTTAACCACCCAAGTACTGTGAATTGTGAGCTGCAAAACTAATGGAGAACTTGCAATTCTGCATTCTCACAGATACACATTTTCCCACTTTATTCAGTGCCAAGTCTGAAGACAGGTAATTTTGCTGTCAGTTTCCTGGAGTTTGACATTAAGAGGCCTTTTCTTGTTCACTTTTATTCTGAGTGTGTAGCCACTTGAAGTCCTATATTTATACAAAAGCGTTTTGAACATTGATCTTTCACACTGGGTAGGCTTACATTTTTGCTTCATTTCATTTATGCCCAGCATGTCAGGAAAAATTAAACTCAAGTTCACTAAGGTTTAGAAAACAATTCAAGGTAAAAACCAGCTTTCTGATTCTGCTTACTTTTCTAGGTTTTCACTTTCTTCAGTACACATTACACAGAAATCATACATGGAACACAAATATATTAAACAGATAAAAGTACTCTTTTACCAGCACAGTATACATCATTTTATATATTCCCATTTATATTACATTTTGATTTTTTAATTCAATAAATGAGAACGCATGTTAATACTTTATCATCTAACATGCTAATATTTGCTACATATGTGTACATCACATAGTGCTTTACATTATTGTTTCAACTACAGCTTAACATTTTAAAACTAAATTTTATTACATCAATTGCAGAAATCCTTAAGCAGTATTGTAAAATATATTTGGAAAATTATTGATGTAATCAATCAAGTTGTCATTCTGGATACTAGATAATCTGTTCTTTCCAAAACAATTACCTCTAAATATCATTGTTGCTACTGGAGAAATAGTAACATTAATTGCAAGTAACATACTTCATTCATATTCTGGCTTTGTGAGTTGGGCAATTCACAAACATGTTCAATGAAAATCCTTCTGTTTCACAGATAATGTTGCTTCACTTTTTTATGCCAGAGTCAATTCTCAGTAAATTTGACAAAAATGTGTCCACAGTTTATTTCTTCCTAAAAGAATTGCTGAAGTGAATAATCTACTTGTAAAGGATATGCTGGATAACAGAGATATTTAGATGAGTGATATTTAGCACAGAGGTCCCCAGTTCCTGGGCTATGGACTGGTACCAGTCCATGTTCTGTTAGGAACCAGGCCACACAGCAGGAGGTGAATGCGGGCAAGTGAGCATTACTACCTGAGCTCCACCTCCTGTCAGACAAGTGGCAACATAGGAGCATGAACCCTATTGTGAACTGCACACGCAAGAGATGGATCTAGGTTGCACGCTCCTTATGAGACTCTAATGCCTGATGATCTGAAGTGGAACAGTTTCATCCTCAAACTACCCCCAATCCCCCTCAACCCTCCCCAGCACCTCCCATCCATAGAAAAATTGTCTTCCACAAAACTGGTCCTTAGTGACAAGAAGATTGGAGATCACAGATCTGGAAGACCAAGTGATCCTGACCACCTCAGTGACGTGTTACTGAACTAGACAAAAAGGTAGAATTAAATTAGGTCAATAAATTATTTGGTAATAATGATCTGCTCACTAAATAAAGAAACTGGCATTAAAAATAACTTATTCCATAGGCCTTGGTTCCATCCTTGAAGTGGTCTAGCAACATTTATTGGAGTCACCAATAGAATGCCACATAAGCCTTCACAGAAAATGATATTGAGTGTAAGACAGTCTAAATTTTCCCAACTAGAAGAGCCACTTAAAATAAGTAACATGTGCCACATGAAATAACAAATATATACTTATAACATTAATCAGAATTACATTCTATTAGTTGATATCACTTTTCTACCTTGAAAATCATTTTATCCAAACATATGTCTTTGATATCAAACCTCTTATCAATACCAAATAAACTTTGAGATACTCAACACATTTTCCCAGAATATATATTTTCATTTCCATCTAAGCTGTTAGAGATAAAGCCATTTGGGAAATGATATACAATTTCATCCCTGGAAATTCTATCTTAAGCCGCATTTGTCTTTTACATAACACTAAGACTTTATTAGAAAAATTAGTTCAATGGGCTACTATTTATAATTTCTACAATGTTACTATGGATAGTGACATGGAATGTTTAGAATTATGATGTCTTACATTAGGAATAATTACTAACCATATGCCAATATTTTTGCTTCTATTTCTCTAAATTTTATCTGGTGGTCTCTGAGAGCAAGCATTGATTGAAGTTATTTTTAGGATACCATATTTTCCTCCCATAGTACTTTATTTTTCAAATAAAATAATTAAAACAGTGCCTATAAGAAACTTTATAAATAAATATAATACAAGCACTTTCTGAGTGATGATGTGAAAAACACTTACATTTGGACATATATAAGTAATCCACTATATAATAAAAATTGTTTTGAATATATGTTCCTTGAAAATATATAAATTTGTATTTTTACATCTAATCGAAACAGTGTTAAATAGCTACACTATTTTTTTTTTCTTCTACTAAACTGAATTCTAAACAGCCTTTGGAATTCAGTTCTAGTTCTGTGCCCCTTCATAAAATACTCCTCTCAGCCTACACTGATCTCTTTCTTCTGAAAATTTCTACACTATGCATAATCTATGTTATAGTTTATAATTTAGCAGTATTGTTCTATATTTTTCTCCAATTCTTTCATGTTAGTTAAGTTTAGCTCCTCTACTTCATTGATTTGAGGACTTGTACTTCTATTTTATTCTACATGCCTCTTATTATATTGCTAATTGGAGCATAATTATGCAAGTGATCATTGGTTACAAGCTATGTTTATTCACTTTCACAAATAAATATCTTCTGATTGAGTGTTGTGCTGATATGGAAGTGAAGAGAGTGGTCCCTTTAAATGGTACAGAAGCGGGGAAGGGAAGTGCCCAATAGAGGAGGGCTTGGTTCCTGGCTAGGGCTCCACCCCCACAGACCTAGGTGAGGACAGGCATTTCATGGTCAAATGTTGCATTTCCCAAGACCACCCTGGCCTGCCACATTCCCCGTCCTGTGGCCATAAAAACCCAAGGCCCTAGCAAGAGAGAGAGAGAAGTAGCTGCATGTGGAGAGGAGCACTTCAGGGGAGGAACACACAAGCTGCTAGACACTGAGAGGAATGCACAGAGAGGCACCAGCATGCTGACAGACCACTGACCAGCAAAGCAACATGGAGTTTGCGGGGGCGGTGGGAGGAGCACACAGGCTGCTGAGCTGCCAGACTCCAGGGGAAAACCATTTCCCTTCTGGGTCCCCCATCTGCTGAGAGCTACTTCCACTCAATAAAACCTTGCACTTATTCTCCAAACCCAGGTGTGATTCAAGTCTTCTGGTACACCAAGGCAAGGACCCAGGATACAGAAAGCCCTCTGTCCTTGCGACAAGGGAGAGGGTCTATCTAACTAAGCTGGTTAATATAAGCTGCCTATAGATGGCAAAACTAAAAGAGCACACGGTAACACACGCCCACTGGGGCTTCAGGAGCTGTAAATACGCACCCCTAGATGCTGTCATGGCGTCAAAGCCCCACAGCCTGCCCCTCTGTATGATCCCCTAAAGGTTTGAGCAGCAGGCACTCAAGAAGCAAGCCACTCTCCCCGCCGTCGCACGTCCTATGGGGCAGCAGGGGAACCTTTCCCATTTCAACGCCATCCTCAAGTGACTGTACAGATTAACTGAGGCCATCCAGATCTGTTCTACAGAAAATCAAATGAGGGTAGAATAAAGCCAACAGAAAACTTAGACATGAATAAACTCTTATATTGACACCATCATAAAAATGGCAGAACAAAGTATCAATGGGTATCTGTTCTGTAGTTTTGAATGAGAAATCACAACACTCTCCCTTGTTCTTATTAAAGAAGGAAGGAAGGCTTTGTTACTTGACGTGCAAATTTATCAAGTGTCAATTATTTCCTTGATTTTTCTGGGGGGAAGCAAACAATTGTTTAATATTTTTTTCTCCATACATTTTAATTGTTGTCACAATAATGGATCATTGTAAATATATATTTGATGGCAACAATAATGTTACTAACAGTTCATTTCTATCACTTAAGACTAGAAGTTACTTTTGCATTTAAATAAGATCCCTAAAGTGTTTGAAAGGGTCAGCAATATGTGTGCATAGAAATCAGAGAAATATTTCAGATTATTTCAAAATTACAGATCATTCCATAATTTTCACGTTTTCTTCCCAAAGAGAGATAGGTCACAAAGTCTGAGTGATGACACTGAAACACAGTTAAATCTCTTTCAGCCAAGAAGAAAGGTAACTTCTTGTGGAGCCATACTATAAACTGCCTCTTAGCAGTATACAAATTCATCATCTAATAGATCAGGGAAATGTTTGTTTAGAATTATTAAATATAATATGGTTTGTCTGTTGCTGTAATATACTTTGAAATATTGGTTTATAGGCTAACTTCTCGTACAAATTTAGGAAGCATGTTGCTCTGATGTTTTCATTATTATCAGCTTTTTCTGTAGCCTCTGATAATAATTCATAATTAAAAATTTAAATACTTGTTTAATCCAGCTGAACTAAAGAAAGCATTGGGTTTTAACTCTTTATATTTTTATTTTTATATAGGTATAATTTTGTTTATGCCTGTGGCTGTGTGTAATTATTATTTTATGGAGAAAATATGATCTTTTATAACTTCGAAGGGTTTTCCTAGAGGATAAAATTTTATGAGATGAATCCAAAGCAATATTCATAAGACCTGCGTTTAACCACTAAATATCAGCTCAAATCTACCTTATATCAACATCAAGTTTTATCACACAATCATTTAATAAATGTGTATGCCTTCCTATAATTTAGCATATAAGGAAAACTTTATTATAACTCAATTATTTTTATAATTCTTATATGCTTTCAATTTTAATATTGTAAGCATGTCACATTTGTAGTTTATAGTCAGCAAAAATTAGTTTTGTCTTGTTGATTGTTTTCCATATCTTTAATAAAATAGCAAAATCTAATTCACCAGCAATAATTTCTAAATTGTTAATTCACCACTATAACATTTGTAGATAAGTTTTGTCGGATTATTGTTTACCTTTTATCACAAGACTTTGGCTAAAAAGAATACTACCTTTTTACTTTGGGTACTTATAATTTTACTTCCATACTGCAATGACTAAATCTCTATTGCAAGGCTTCAAGGCAAGATGACACCTACTCCAAGCAAATGGAGGAAGGACTCAGATGCTGGGGTAAGGCGGGAGTAAACTGGGAAGCCCACACGAGGCTACTATGCACTGGGACTCATTCCTGGTCCCCAACAATGGCTGAAGTGGGGATGAGTTGAACAGGAATCCTGGCAGCACGAGACGGACACTTTACCTGACAGGGAGAAGCACAACAAAAAGCTAATCCACCACAGTAAAATAGGCTTTAATCTTGGGACGCAAGGTTGATTCTTCATACACAAATCAATAAACATGATTCACCACAGAAACAGAACTAAAAACAGAAACCACATGATCATCTCAATAGATGCAGAAAAGGCTTTTGATAAAATTTGACATCCCTTCATGGTAAAAACTAGGCACTGAGGGAACATACCTCAAAATACTAAGAGTCATCCATGACAAATCCATAGCCAACATCATGCTAAACGGGCAAAAGCTGGAAGCATTCTCCCTGAAAAATGGAATAAAACAGGATGGCTTCTCTTACCACTCCTAGTCAACATAGTGGTCAAAGTCCTAGCCAGAGAAATCAGGTAAGAGAAAGAAATAAATGACATCCAAATAGGAAGAGAGAAAGCCAAACTATTCCTGTTTCAGAAAATACGATTCTGCCGATAGAAAACCCCATAGTCATTCACAGCAAATTGATGAGAGTTAGGATAATATTTGTCTAAGGCATGTATTCCATGTTTCTTCTTAATTATGTTGAGGTACTTTGCTTTTCACACCTTTTATTTAATAGCTCTTTTTTAATTGAAATGTAAATTATTTCTAATCAAGTTGTCAGTCAAAAGAACAAACAAGGTGATTTTTTTCCCTCTGTGTAGAATCAGTTATCAAACAGCCTATCAACATGTGGAAAAAACCACGTGTAGACCCAAGTCTCAGTGCTGTCTGGGATTTTATGAAAGCAAAGAAATGTGTGTACACACATAACATTTCACTCCTTCAAGGTTTGCTTGTTTTTCCAAGTGCTGGTTTCGTTCTGTTAATGGCAGTTGAGATGGAGTTCTGGGGATATGGGCTTCTTGGAATATTTCCTTTTATTCTGACTGCTACCTCTTTGGCGTATGTAATGAGGGAAGCATTAACTGAATCCCTGTCCAATCCAAAGTCTCTAAGTGAATGTTGCTTGAAAAGAAAACAGTTGTTACAGAAAGATGATTCAAGGATGGATGTGGTGATGTTAATTGCAATTGTTCAGTAAATGTCCCATGGGGAGAAAAGAAAAGAAAGAAAACCTATGCCTCTATGCCAAGTGCCATAGCTACTTCTTTCTGGGAGGCATCTTGATGTCAGCCCTGTGCCTATTGCTTTTGTCTTCCCTGGGGGATGTTTTCTTTGGATCCATTTGGCTTTTCCAGGAAAATCTGTATGTGGGACAGGTGATCAAGTGTGCCTCTGTCCTTTTTGATACTCAATTCATAATTGAAAAGGCCGAAAATGGAGATAAAGATTATATCTGGCACTGCATTGACATCTTCTTAGATTTTGTTACTCTCTTCAGAAAACTCATGATGATCCTGGCCATGAATGAAAAGGATAAGAAGGAAGAAAAGAAATGAGGTGACCATTCAGCCTTTCCCAATTGAACTTCCTCTCCTTCCACCGCTCATTTCCTATTTGCACACATTACAGGTGGTGTGTTCTGTTATGATGAAAAGCATCAGAAAAGCAAAACAATAAAAATTTAAAAAAATAAAAATAAAAAGAATGAGATCATGTCATTTGCAGCAACATGTATGGAGCTGCAGGTTATTATTCTATAGTCTATAGTCTCTGTCTCAAAGCTCCCTGATCAATCAACAGCTTCAGCAAGTTTTAGGATACAAAATCAGTGTACAAAAATCAGTAGCATTTCAGTACACCAACAACATTAAAGCTGAGAGCCAAATTAAGGATGCATTCCCATTCACAATAGCCACAAAAAGAATAAAATACCTATAAATGCAGCTAACCAGGGAGGTGAAAGATCTCTACAATGAGATTTACAAAACACTGTGCAAAGTAATCAGAAATGATACCAAAAAATGGAAGAACATTCCATGATCATGGATAAGATGACTCAATATTGTTAAAATGGAGATACTGTCCAATTTGTAGACTCAATGCTATTCCTATAAACTATCAATGACATTCTTAACAGAATTAAAGAAGACTATTGTAAAATTCATATGGAACCAAAAAAGAGCCCAAATAGTCAAGGTAATCCTAAGCAAAAAGAACAAAGCTAGAACCATTACATTACCCAACTTAAAACTATAGTGCAAGGCTACAGTAGCAAAAACAGCATGGTACTGAAGTGAAAACAGACACACTGACCAATGGAGCACAACAGAGAGGCCAGAAATAATGCTGCACTTCTACAACCATCTGATCCTTGACAAAGTTGACAGAAAACAAGCAATAAGGAAATGACTTCCTACTCAATAAATGGTGCTGAGATAAATGGCTAACCATATGCAGAAGATTGAAACTGGACCTTTTATTTATACAATGTACAAAAACCAACTCAAAATGGATTAAATACTTAAATGTAAAACCTAAACATATGAAAAAGATGGAAGATAACCTACTAAACGCCATTGTGAACATAAGACCTGGAGATTTCATGACGAGGACACCAAAAGCAATTGCAACAAAATGAAATTTAACAAATGGAACTAACTAAACTAAAGAGCTTCTGCACAGCAAAAGTAACTATCAACAGAGTAAACGGACAACCTACAGAATGGAAGAAAATATTTACAAACTGTGCATTTGACTAAAGTCTAATATCTGGAATCTATAAAAAACTTAACAAGCAGAAAACAACCTCATAAAAAGGTGGGCAAGGGACATAAATCGACATTTTTAAAAAGAAGACATACAAGCAGCCAACAAGCATCTGAAAAAATGCTCAACATCACTAATCAGTAGAGAAATGCAAATCAAATGCATTTGAAATCCCATCTTGTATCAGTTCAAACGGTTATTATTAAAAAGTCAAAAAACTAACAGATGCTGGTGAGGTTGTGGAGAAAAGGGAAGGCTTGTACATTGCGGGTGGAGATGTAAATTAGTTCAACCATTGTAGAAATTAGTGTGGTGATTTCTCAATGAACTTAAAACAGAAGTACCATTCAACCCAGAAATTCCATTATTGAGTATATACCCAAAGAAATATAAATTTTTCTACCATAAAGACACATGTACTCATATATTTATTAGAGAACTATCCACAACGGCAACATGAAATTGACCCAAATGCCCATCAGGAGTAGAATGGATAAAGCAAATGTGGTACGTGTATACCATGGAATACAATGCAGCCATAAAAAATAATTAGATCATGTCATTTGCAGCAACATGGATGGAGCTGTAGGTTATTATTCTGAGTAAAGTAACAAAGGAACAGAAAAACAAATAAAGGTTCTCATTTAGAAATGGGACCTAAACGTTGAGTACATATAGACTCAAAGAAGGGAACAGACACTAGAACCTACTTGAGGTAGAAGGAGGGAGAAGGATGAGGAGGATCAAAAAACTACCTATTGAATACTATGCTTATGACCTGGGTAACAAAATAATCTATACACCAAAACCCTGTGATGTGCAGTTTACCTGTATTACAAACATGCACATGTACCCCCTGAGTCTAAAGTAAAAGTCAATAAATAAATCTCTATTGTAAATTTTACCCCCTTCATCCCAATTTTTTTTTTCCTTTCTTTTCACTACCCTAAAATCTGAGGTTTTTAGCTCATGGCTGGTTGCTGACAGTGGTTATAATCTGTTTTCTCTTTTCTCCATCCCATGTCCTATTTTATCATGATCAATTGTTTCACTCAGAAATTCAATGAATTTCAAGATAATCATGGTACTATTGTGACCTCCACAAGCTAAGGGCATTTCTAAAGAGACCAAAGAAATCATAAGATTACTATTGTTAAAATTTCATGAAATGAATTTATCTCTACACCCATAATGAAAAATACTAGATTTTCTAGCGTTTTTACAGAATTATATAGTATTTAACTTTCTAGAAATAAAAAAAATTATACCTAAAAGTGACCGATTGTTGTGTGCGAAAAGCTTGCATATGAAAGACCAGTGTTTGACACATGCAAAATGTGTCAAACCTTTTTTCTACAAAATTTAATGAAAAATTTAATATTCTCAGGATACACAATTCTGGCACAATTCCTTTTGATCATGGATTTCAAAATGTTGAACAAATTAGAACTCTGATCAGTAGCGCATAAAAGTGAATGCATTAAGGAAAGTGTTACTAAAGTGACTATGTATGTAGTAGAGTCTAAAGAATATAAATTATTGCATAAGTTTTATGAAAAATTTTTAAAAGCCATATTTAAGCATTTAAATTCCATATCTTATTTAGTTTCTCTTATGAGTTTTTAGTGCCATAATATTCACAGTATCATTAAAGATTTTTCAATCTCTGAGCATTGCCTTGCAGTGAACACTTATCTATGAACATAGATGTGGGACATTTTCAGGATTAAACTTTCTCCTCCACATTTTGCTTTTATAAAAATCGAGTTAATACAAAGATGATTCAGGTGATTAAAATGTTTGTCAACACATAAAGTCAACAAAAATAAGCAATGAGAAAATAATTACCTATTCAATAAATGCTGCTGGGGTAACTGGTTGGCAGAAGAATGAAATTGGACCCCTACCTTCACCAGGTACAAAAATTATTAACTCAAGATGGAATAAAGATTTAAATGTAAGATATCAAACTATAAAAATCCTGGAAGAAAACCTAAGAAATACCATTCTGGACATCAGCCTTGGCAAAACATTTATGACTAAGCCCTCAAAAGCAGTTTCAACAAGAACAAAAATTGACAAATGGGACCTAATTAAACTAAAGAGCACTGCATGGCAAACAAACAAACAAACAAACAAAAACCAAAACCCAAAAACCTATCAATAGAGTAAATAGACAACCTACAGAATGGGAGAAAATATTTACAAGCTATGCTCCTGACAAAGGCATAATATCCACAATCTATAAGGAACTTAAACAATTCCACAAACAAAAAATAACTCCATTCAAAAGTGGGCAAAAGACATGAACAGATACTTCCCAAAAGAAGTTATACAAGTGGCCAAGAAATGTTTGAAAAATGCTCCTTATCACTAATCATCTGAGAAATGCAAGTCAAAACTATGGTAAGATACCCTTTCAATCTTCAGACTGGCTACTTTTTAAAAGTCAAAAAACAACAGATGCTGGCAAGGCTGCAGAGAAAAAGGAATGGTTATTTCTTGTTGGTGAGAATGTAAATTAGTTCAGCTACTGTTTGGAGGTTTCTCAAAGAACTTAAAACTACCATTTGACTCAGCAGTCCCATTACTGGGTACATATTCAGAAGAAAATGAATTGTTCTAGCAAAATTAGACACATGTATTTACATGTTCTTCGCAGCATTATTCAGAATAGCAAAGACATGGAATCAATGTAGGTGCCCATCAATGGTCTGTTGGATAAAGAAAATGGGGTACGCATACATCATGGAATACTATGCAGCCATAAAAAGAACAAAATTATGCCCTTTGCAGCAACATGGAAGCAGCTGGAGGCCATTATTCTAAGTGAATAAATGCAGGAACAGAAAACCAACTATCTCACGTTTCCACTTGTTAAGTGGGAGCTAAACATTGGATACTCGTTGACATACAGATGGTAACAATAGACACTGAGGTCCACTAGAGGGGGTGACAGAGGGAGGGTGGCAAATGTTGAAAAACTATACATTGGGTGCTATGCTCACTACCCAGATGACAGAATCATTCATATCCCATACCTCAGCATCGTGCAATATACCCGTGTAACAAACACACACATATACCCCCCGATTTGAAAATAAAAGTTGAGATTTTTTTAAAAAGCATTTTGTATCAATTTAATACATAAAATTGAATACATAAAATTTTATGTATTATGTAATACATAATACGTAAAATTGTATCAATTTAATACATAAAATATCAATAAAATATTTCAAAAAAGGACTTTACTACAAAGAATGGTCAAGTTTAGCAGCATAAAATATGGAATGAATATGGTCTTTGGAACCAGACAGAGATTCAAACCCAAGTTTCACCATTTAATAGCAGTGCTAATATGGGAAAGTTACCATCTCTAACCTCAGTTCACTCATCTCTGAAATGCTCATCATAGAATTGCTGTATTTAGACAGATAATAAATATATATATGAAAGTGCTGTGCTTAACACATGGTCAAATTTTATATAACTACTGCCCTACACATTTATCATTATGTGACTTGAGCAAATACCACAGCTCCATATCTGGTTAAACGCAATTATGTAGCTTATATCTAAATTTGGAAATATCTACACACAAGTTATTAATCTATTGTTTTGACTGGCAGATTCAATCCAAGTACCTTTTGACCTTTTGAGAAAAAAGTTGAAGAAAGGATACACTGAAGGTTAGTGGCTTCTCTTGTAATCTTGATGTCATGGACTGAATTGTGTTCCCATCCAAAATTCATGTTAAAATCCTAACCCCAGTACCTCAGAATGTAACTTGATTTGAATATAGGTTAAATAAGTAATAACATTAAAATGAAGTCATTACGGTAAGCCCTAATTCAGTAGGACTGGTGTTTTCATAAGAAGAGAAATTTGGACACAGACACATATAAAGGGAAGACAATGGTAAGATAGAAAGAGAAGATGGTCATCTGTAAACCAAAGAGGGACGGGCCCTAGAAGAAATCAACCCTGCTGACACTTTGATTTTGGAGTATATAGGCTTCAGAATTGTGATAAAATTGATTTCTGTTTCTTAAACCACCCAGTCTCTTGTACTTTGTTGTGGCAACCACAGAAAATGAATACACTTTATTATTTTGCCTTGTGAAGGTAGAACTTCCTAATGCTTGTGCTGAAATAAATTTTTATGTTTTTTGGTAAGCAATTTTCATAGTTTTAATTTCATTACGTTGAATTCATTTTGAAAGTAATGTTATTCTTACCCTTGTTATGAAAAGATTTAAAATTATACCTCTTCCTGTTGAAAAAGTACATATCTCAAACTTTTCATTCTTATTTACAGACTCCCACTGGTGACATAATTCAGATGCAATTAGCAAGTTCTTGGAGAGCATGGATGTGGGTGGTGGTGTCTAAAGGGACGCTTGTCAATGCCTAGCAGGAACTAGGAATAGAATTCTTGCATTTTCATTGTGAAATTGGAGATAGCTTATTAATTTAAAAGAATCTTGAAATACATGTAGGAGGCATAGTTTTTCTTGTGTCTTATGTGGTAGCATAAAGTATTAATTTATTTCCATGTGGTGAATATTTCAAGCACATAAAATCATTTTCCACCCCCAAAAGTACAATTGACAGGTTTGTCTCTATGTTAGCATTTTTTGCCTTAATTATTTAGAATAGTTTAACTTGTTTAGTCAATGTTTATAATCATTCTGTCTTCAGACAAACCAAAGCAAAATAAATAAAACACAAGCAAATATAAAACTGTTCAAAAACTTAGTGGTCAGTATGGCAGAATCAGCATCCATGATCATATAGAGCTGTACTTTTCTTTCATGTTGATTATGAAAAATGAATTTAAGAAATTCTCCAAAGACATAGCTATAGTTAAATGGCTCTACACAAAAGTCGTGATTATTTAACAGTAAATTCTAATATTTATGCCCTAAAATTGGTTCTACCGTAATTACCATAATTCACCGATATGGCAGCACAACTGGTATTTGAGATTCATCCCTATGAAAAGGAAATTTGTCTGAATCTACCAACTGCGTATTCAGCCATGTACCTGGCTAGAGAAAGCTCTCCCTGTACTCCTCAGATCCCCACCACCCTCCCAGGAGATCAGAAGTTTATTCTTTGCGTCCAGGGACTCCAGGTATGAGTCAGGACTGGAACGAGGTGGCAAATTAAAAACAAGGGACTTGAGAGAATATTTCCATAATTAATACTAGGATCTCATCCTCCTTCCCCAGTCCTGCTTCCAGAACAACTATGACTGTGTACAGATAATCCTTTTTTGGAGAAACTGAACTAACTCACGTATATGGTGGCCCTTAAAGTTGGCAAGCTAGTTGATCCCGCTGCAATGAAGCTCACCAGGCAAAACACCTCACTTCCAGTTGCAGATCATCCAACATGCTTTTCAGTATTTTGCTATTAAATATGAATGTGCAGACAGGGAGCCATGAGACATTTAAGAAAATGGTTCAACTTGAGGGAGAAAGGCCAAAAAAAGAGAAAGAAAAAAAAAAAAAAAAAAAAAAAAAAAAAAAAAAAAAAAAACATGAACCTGAAAGACATGATGACCATAAATTAAGAAGATGAAAATTTCAAAAAGAAAAAAGCCAGCTGGGTACAGTAGCTCATGCCTGTTATTCCAATGCTTTGGGAGTCCAAGGTGGGAGAATCATTTCAGGCTAGGAGTTCAAAACTCAGCCTGGCCAACATAGTGAGATCCTGTCTCTATTTTTATTTAAAAAGAAAAGCAGGGGAGGGAGGGGGGGGGAGAGAGAGAGAGAGAGAGCAAGCCTGCAATAATGTCCTCGGAAAAGAAAATATATCATGTCCATGAAACCGGAATAGAAATGAATGGGAAAAAAAGCACTTTTAAGAACAATGGCAAGGATTTCAATAGAAATATTGAGATACATGATCAAGATAATCACTGAAAAATCGGAGCAAAAAATAAGAAAAATTAGAAAATTACACCATGAGGGGTTAAATCTTAATAAGAGTTCCAAAATATTTTTTAAAAATCAAGGAAAAAGCTATTAAAAACAAAATAAAGATAAATTTTTCAGGGCTAAAAGATGTAAGTCCTCATATTGAAAGCCCCACTGTCTACTTCTTTGACTGACAGAAGACCCATACAAACACACCCCGTGAAATTTCAGAACAGGGTGAAAGACCCAAAAATCTATAAGTAGGGCTGGGGGAATAGGGAGTCATATGCAAAGAAACAGACATTATAATGACACTGGATGGCTAACAGCAACATTAACAATAGAAGACAGCAGGGACAATAATTTCATAATTCTAAGAGCACACTTTCCAATATAGAACTCAACCTAGATAACAGGGCAAGTGTGAGCATACAAAAAAGGTGCATTTTCAAACATTCAGAAATTAAACAAACAAAAAAACATATTGCCATACTCACTTTTCTAGGAAGCTTCAAAGATGTTTGCTTCAACAAAATGAGGTAATAAATGAAGAAAGGTGAAGACACAGAATTCAGGTCAAAGATACAAAACCTTTTTTGGATGTGAAAAGTACAGTTGACCCCTGAATTTATATGAGGGTTTTCTTCCACCTCTGCCACCCCTGAGACAGTGAGACCAACTCCTCCCCTTCCTCTTCCTCAGCCTACACAACTTGAGGACAACAAGGATGAAGATCTTTATAATAATCCACTTCCACTTAATGAACAGTAAACATTTTCTCTTCCTTATGATATTCTTAACATTTTCTTTTCTCTAGCTTACTTTAAGAGTATAGTATATAATACCTATAACATAAACTTGTGTTAATTTACTGTTTATGTTCACTGTAAGTCTTCTGGTCAACAATAGGTTATCAGTAATTAAGTTTTCAGGGAGTCAAAAGTTATTTGTGGATTTTTTACTACATGGGGAGTCTGTTCCCCTAACCCCCAGCCCCCCACCCCCCACTTCTTAAGGGTCAATTGTATTGAGTTTGAGAACTCTGCACCAAACTACAGAGCAGTCTAGATTAGAGCATCAAGCAGACAACTACAGAAAAGAGTTCTGCATTGGAGTGAAAAAGTGAGGATGAGAGGTTATTTTTTGTGTTTAAGCATTTGCAAAAAGTTCATCAATGTTTAAGGATTTGGTGGAGCATTTTAAACAAAACAAATACAGCTGGGCACAGTGGTATATATCTGTAATCCCAGCTACTCTGGAGGCTACAGCAGAAGGATCACTTGGGACTAGGAGTTCAAGTCCAGCCTGGGCAACACAGTGAGACTCTGCCTTGAAAAGAAAAGAAAAGAAAAGAAAAGAAAAGAAAAGAAAAGAAAAGAAAAGAAAAGAAAAGAAGTTTATGGGAAACTAAATAAATAGAAAAATAAGCAAATAAATAACACATGCTATTTCCCCTAATTTGTGGAAGAAGAATACTGTAAGAGAAATGAAAATGTGATCATAGTACAGTAAGTTATTAGTGAGCAATATTTATTATCATAAAAATAGGAACATTGTAATTTAAAATATAAAACAATTATATGGAAAACTAGGAGAAAGAAATGAGAGTGAGGTGCAGTAAGAGCTTAAATCCTCAATTACCCAAAAGCAAGTCAGTGATTAAAATCCGTACATGAAGAAATAAAAGGATATTATTTAGAAACCTATAGGTAAACATCAGAGGCAACTTCCACAGAGCAGTATGGGCTGGACATTTTATTTCTAAACTATGTGTCTATATTCCTTCGATTAAAATAAAAGTTCTACAAACAACATTCCATATGGAATCAGTGTTAATAGAAAGTAAAATTGCATAGCTTTAGGAACTTGAGACGGTAGCTCTCTGATAACAAATGCCTGAAAACCAGAAACTCTTATTTCCAACTTTGGCTAAGATTATTACTACGGTGGCCTCCAGCCTGGAATGGCAACCCCCCTTATTCCCTGGGTGACCTTGGGCAAGTTGCTTGATTGCCAAGTACCTCAGTCTACCTCTGTAAAACATGGGTAATGACAATGCTTCTCTCATGGCCTTGGGATGAGCATCCTTCCACCACGCCAACCAATAGTCAGCATTCAATGAGAGCAGCCCAACATAGATCAGTGAGGACTGCTGGGGCTGAGTACATAAGAGGCTGATGCAGAATTAAGCAGGTCATCTCTGCTTTGTCCCTGGATGAGAGACTGCACACATGTATACCTACAGGATCAGGTCCAAGATTTAATGAGTTACGAGGAATAGACATTAGAATGAGGGCATGCAATGTGTGAATGACAGAAACTATGAAAGAAACAGAAACGTAGCTCCTTCCCATGGTGGCCATGCAGAAATTAAAGTCTTTTGTACCAGATTCACATTTTAAATCATCCGGTTTTCAAATCATCTGATTTCAAGTCATAACAGGTTAATAAAAGATCATGCAAGCCAAACTAAATCCATCTTCAAGCTGTATGTAGCCTAAAACTCCCCATTCAGCAGTCTCTAAGAAAGTTATTAGGCTGGTGCAAAAGTTATTGTGGTTTTTGCCATTACTTTTAATACCATCTGTTATTGTGGTTTTTGCCATTACTTTTAATGGCATTAAAAGTAATGGCATAAATCACAATAATTTGTATCAGCCTAATAATTTTCTTAGAGACTGCTAACTGGGGAGCAGTCTCTAAGAAACACCATGAAATGTAATGGCAAAAACTACAATAACTTGCATTAAACTATATCCATGGTCTTGCTCTGTATGGCACTGAGTAAAGGCATCACGCCTAGGTCACTTCTTACACTATTTAATGAGAAGGACAATGGCATGTGCTCATTTTATTGGTGCATGAAAATAGCTCATTTGGAGTTAATGTTATTACAGAAAGAAATGGTAATTTTAAAACGTTGTGAGTACATATCTTTTTTAATATTCTAGGCAAAATATAACAGTGAACTATTCTCTGAAATTCTAGGTGTAATTGTTAAAAACTTCTAGCACTTCTGCCTTCTAGTGTTTTGGGGGGGAGAAAAGATATCATTAATAAATATGGCTGCTTGTTTCTATTCTGTCCTATATATCTTCATTAACATTAACATTGATCGTTTAGAACAGGGGCTGGCAGACTAAAGCCTGCAGATCAATTTCAGCCATGCCCATTTGCTACTGTCTAATGACCACTTTGCTTTCATGCTACTATGGCAGAGTTGAGTAGTTGTGGCAGAGACTACATAGGTCACAAAGACTAAAATATTTACTTTCTGACCCTTTACAGAAAAGATTTGCTGACTCTTGTTTTACAGAAGTATATTAGAGCTTCATAGGGGCAAAAATTATGCAGTTTGTCTCTTTGGAATGTATGCCCCTAAAATCAGGATCTTTTCTCTTCTTTCACATAAAACATAGTATTTAATTATTGGAAAAATGATAATGTCTGTTGTATAATAAAGTGATGAATCTTCTAGGTAAATAGGAAATGATTACTGTCATCTCTTTTTGAAAAATACATTTTTTTTTCAAAAAAATACATTTTAATTGGGTTCCACATGCACTACTATAATAATCTGGGAAAACAGGATCTATATCAGTGGGCTTCAGAGCTTTTTCGAGTAGTTTTTTTTTTTTTTCCCCCCCAACAAATAAGATCTTATGCTGGAATTCCAATTTAGAGATCAGATAAGAGGAATATATTGGCTCCTCCATGGTTTATCAGGAAAAAATCTCTCCAGGGAATCCCTGAATGTCAGGGACAATAGTTTGCAATGGTCTAGAAGAATCACCGAGTTATGGCATATACAACTGGATCATGACCAGACAAAAATAACGAATGACTCTTTTATTTCACTCATATCCCCATAATAGATCTTTATAATATGCTAAACAAGTATTGAATGCTGATGTACAATATACAGCAAAGAAATCATATTATATACAAATGTACTGTAATGAATAAACTGTGAACCCCTTAAGGACAGAGACTGCCATATAAGAATGCAATATATTCTAAAGGGCATTTTCATGGGACTCAATACATCCTCCACTAACTGGGACATGACTGTGAAGGCTGATAGGAATAAAATCACTTGGTCTATGTCAGACATACCCAATAGGTCCTAGTACTTTGCAACTTAACTGGGCTATGTTTATTAATGACAATGCATTCTAGTCACTGCCAAAAAAAGATACATGTATTTGATTTAGGATAGAAAAACCTGTATTTGAAGAAAGCTTTAGGAAGCAGAAATAGTCACAGAAATATTTCAAGAATTAAAGAGTAATAAATTACAGGATGATTATTGCCACGACACTCCTTCTGTAAGTGGGCTCTTCAAAGTAATCACAGAAAGAATTATTTAAGAAAGCCCAATTTATCATTCTCTATTTACAGCTAAGTGCCATTTTTTTATTGCCGTCTTCCTATGCCTTAAGCTATTCTCAGTACAAATCCAATACCATTTTTACCAAAAGCATGGGATGTATGCGTCTGCCCTGCTTTTTTTCTGCAAAATTTCAATGAAAGGATAGTATTATGAAGAAGTTCTCAATTTGTAAGGAGAAAAAAACTTTTGTGTTAAATATAAAATAGACATGTTCTAATTGTACAGAGTTGTCTGCCCACCTGTGCTAGATTTTGCTACACAAATATCAGTCACAATATCTGACTTCAACATTAGACCCCTCCTTTGGCTTTCTGTTCAAACTAGGTTTCCGGATATTGACTTGACACATATTTTGACTGTAGCACATACATTGTACTCTGGAGTCAAGCACAGCTTGAACTTAAGTTCGGCAATGCAGAAGTTATGGGACTGTGGCAAATTACTTCTGTGTCATGAACTTCATCCGGGTCATCTTTAAGGTGGAATATGTAAGAATTCACTTTTAGAGGGGTGATGAGAGAATTCAATGGTACAAGGTATGTAAAGCCCTCAGCTTGATGCATAGTAAGCTGGACAAGGAGACGGAGGTATACAGCTTTTCCTAGACTCTGTTGTTCAACTTTCACTATGAATGCCAGAGACTGGCTATCCATTAGGGCTCTGTCTGTCTTCACTTTGCCTGATAACTGAGCTCCTGACCACTCACACCTCAAAGGAAATCTGCTGGTCTCATTTAATCAGAAAATATCAAGATCTGCTGTAGAGAGAAGAGCAGCTTAGAAGAATGAATAAATTCTAGAATGGATTTACATAATGTTCTGGGACTTCTGCGAGATGGAATCCCAAGTAAAAGAGAAAATCATTCTGTCTCAGAAGGAATAGTTTGGAGAGACACTTTATCAAAATGATGGAATCCTAGAGGGCAGTGGTCCAAAGCAGAGTATCCCTCATCACAGGATAAAGCAAAGTGATACACAGAGGAAGAAAGGAAGTCAGGCTATTTTAGGAAATGAAAGGCAGCTTTTCACCTTGTTATGCCCAAAGTGAAAGATGGGCACATCACCTCTGCCCTGCTGAATTGAGTTGATTCCATGGCTCGCACGCGCACACACACACACACACACACACACACAATGCCTTCTTTTTGTATATTATAACTCTTCTAACACTATTTGCTGTAACAGGCAGCACTTACAATCAGTACTGTAAGCTTGAGAGTGGGAATCAGATTTCCCTCCCTTCTCCTTTCCCCCTCCATCCACTTCCTGAACTTATTATAGTGTAAATATTCAGAATAAAAGATACTTACTGAATTGAATTTGGAGTTCTTTAAATTCAGACGTGAATTATGTCTCACTGTGGATTTTGTACTTAAGTAACAATACCTATTAATCTTGAAATATAAAAAAAACCCAAGGTCTTTTGTGTATGGGTATAAAATCTGAAATATGAAACCGAAGGGAACCCATTAGGGAAAAAGGTGTGTTATAATCAGATGGTACAAGTTCAGTTATTTCTTTAATAGAAGAGCAGAAACAGTCAAATACAGAAGTGTCTTTCCAGGGCTGTTTTCAGCCTTACTGATAAAAGTTCAACGGTACCCCTTTCCAACTCCACAGCCATCAAACAGTGGTAATGCTGGGAACTATGACATTGGTTTGTCATCCTAACTCTTGAAGAATTTAATCCATTTACATTCAAAGTTATTATTGACAACTAAGGACTTACCCCTGCCATTTTTTAAATTGTCTTCTGGATCTTTTGTATATCCTTTGTTCCTTTCTTCCTCTCTTATTACTTACCTTTGCAGTTTGGTGGCTTTCTGTAGCGATAAGCTTTGACTCCTTTCTTTTTCTCATTTGTGTATCTGCAAAATAGGTTGAAATTTGTTTACTATGAAGCCTGCGTAAAAATTCTTACCTTTATAATGAACTATTTTAGGCTAATAACAACTTCGGTCATAATAAATACTCTAGATATTTTCCCTCCCTGCTGCAATTTAAAAACTTTTTTGTTTTTGCCTTAATTTATATCTTTCCTATTCTGTGTGTTCCTTAACAACTTATTGTAGCCATAGTTATGGTTGACAATTTTGATTTTTCACCCTCATCCTGGAGATATGAAAGGTTATATACCACCGTTACAGAAATAGAGTATTCTAAATTTGATAATACATTTACCTCTACCAGTGAGATTTAGATTTCTATATGTCTTTATGATAGTGATTATTTTGCTTCTAGTTGAAGCACTCCCTTAAGCATTTCTTATAAGGTTTGGTTAGTAATGATGAATTCATTCAAGTTTTCTTAATCTGGGAAAGACTTTATTTCTCCTTCATTTCTGATGGAAAGCTTTAATGGTTATAATATTCCAGGCTTGCAGTTTCTTTCTTTCAGCACTTTAAACATATCATCCCGTTCTCTCCTGACCTACAAGGTTTCTTCTGAGAAATCTGATACTAGTATAATAGGGGTTCCCTGATGTGTGACTTGAGACTTTCCTCTTGATGCTTTTAGAATTCTCTCTTGACTTTTGAGAGTTTGGGCCAGGCACAGTGGCTCACGCCTGTAATCCCAGCACTTCGAGAGGCCGAGGTGGGTGGATAGCTGAGGTCAGGAGTTCAAGACCAGCCTGACCAACACGGTGAGGAAATCCCATCTCTACTAAAAATGCAAAAATTAGCCAGGCATGGTGCCACATGCATGTCATCCCAGCTTCTTGGGAGGTTAAGGCAGGAGAATCATTTGAACCCAGGAGACAGACGTTGCAGTGAGTCGAGATTATGCCACTGCACTTCAGCCTGGG
>NW_016107792.1:671568-694433 GCF_001604975.1 Cebus imitator
AAAAGAAAAGAAAAAAAAACTGTGATTATAATGTGCTTCAAAGAGAAACTATTTGGATCGAATCTAGCTGGCATCCTTTCACCTTAATAGATCTGAATTCCATATTTCTCCCAAGTTTGCAAAGTTTTTAACTATTATTTTGTTAAATAAGCTTTCTGTTCCTTTGTCCATCTCTTCTCCTTCTGGAACTCCCACAATGGCCAAATGTTTGCTCCCTTAATAGTGTCCCCATAAGTCCTGAAGACTTTCTTTCTCCCATCTGACTGGGTTATTTTACCTCTGACTGGGAAGGCTTCTCTTCAAGTTCAAAAATTCTTTTGCGGGATCTAATCTGTTGTTGGAGATCAATTGTATTTTGTTAATTTCATGTATTAAATTCATTAGCTGTAAGATTCCTATTTGGTTCTTTGTTGATATGTCTTTGTTGAATTTCTATCTTAGATCAGGAATTGTTTTTCTGATTTCATCGAATTGTCTGTCTGTATTCTCTTGTATCTTGCTGAGTATCCTTAAGATTATTGTTTTTAATCTTTCTTCAGGGAATTTGTAAACTTTAGTTTCGTTAGAGCCTAATAGAGAACTATGCTTCTTTGATACTCTTATGTTCCCTTGTTTTTTCATGTTTCTCGTATCCCTGCATTAGTATCTGCGCATCTGACGGAATGGTCACCTGTTCCAGTTTTTTTAAGTGCCTTATGTGGAGGAAGCCTTTCACCTGCAGATGTTTCCCAGGGTGTCAGTTGGGTAGGGTGTGTTGGCTTTGGTTCTGGGTGGGTACAATAGTGTAGCCTTTGTGCAATTTCTTCAGCTATACTCAAAGTCAGCCATGTCTGTGAGTGCCTCAGCATCACGGGCTGCAGGAGTTTTTGTGACTGACTCATACCCTTGGGTGCTGCTCTCCTGAAGGCAGGGCACAGGGCTAGCTTGTGCTTCAGGGACGTTGGTGGGGGGATGTTTGGCTGGTGGCTTTGCTTAGGTGCTGATCCTCTGAGGGTAGAGAATCAAAGTTATGGCTCTTTAGCTGGACGTGGGCTTTCAGTAGCCGGACTAGGGTGCTGTAGTCCCTGGGTTAGAGAGGCTAGAGTGTCTCCAAGGGAGCTTATTCCTAGGGAATAAGTAGTAGCTCAGCTGGGAAGTGGTGCTCTACAAAGTATAATGGTGGCAGAGAGTTAAGGATGGGGAGATTCAGTGGCTACAGTCCTGCAGAGAAGGATGCACTCTAGCAGTGGCTGTCCAGTTTCAAAATGGTACCTTTCAGCAGCAGCAGCTTGGGTCACAGTGGGGAGGGGGAACAACATAGGCTTTTTCCCTGAAGCAATACAGCTGTGTTATCTCCTGGACGCTCCTCAAACTGGGCTCAGGACCTGTAAGAACTGTAGGATTACCCAGACAACAAAAACTGTAGGTGTTGACAGAATTAATGGAGGCTGCCAGGAGCCTCCCACTTACATTCTTTGTGTACAGGGAAGTGCCTCCTGGTTCTGAGCTGTTTTTCATTTGGAAGGCAGGGTGTTAGCTGCAAGGTGTTTCTCTCCTTTCTGTGTGGCTGAGTTTCTGTGTTCTACAGTGTCTCCAACAGACCCCTGCTTTACTCCAGCATTCTCCTTCACATACTCTACTTAAAATAGTTTATTCATTGTTTGGGATCTTTTTCAGTGAGAACCATAAGCAGCAGATACATTTAGTTAGTCATCTTTCTGACGTCATATCCCATAACTTCTTTTAAACTCTGCCTATTTTTCCCCCTCTCCATATCCACAGTTCTTAGTTCTTGCTTCCTGTTAGAATCAACTGGGCAGCTTTTAAAATTATCAGTGCCAAGGCCCATCCCCAGGAGATAGTCTGAGTTAATTGAAATAGGATAGGGCATGAGCTTCAGAATGTTTTAAAGCTCCCTAAGTTATTCTGATATTCAACTAAGGGTTAAAGGCTACTGGTCTACCCAATCTCATTCATACACAGAGCTTCAATTACTATTTGTACTGTGTTGACCTGAAGATCTATTAACCTCAGTAGGGAAGTCACAAGGATCAAGAAGCCAAAGAAGAGACCCAGAGAAAGCAAATGAGACATTGAGTTTAATTAGAGGCTTACATACACAGTAGCGAGTCTAGTGGTAGTAGGCTGGACAGAAACACCTTATGTGTAGAAATGGTCCAGTGATGGTGGACTGGACAAGGTATCTAGCTCACATATAGTACAGTAGTGTTGGCCTGGAGAACATACTCATTTTCCTACAGTCCACTGGCAGCAAGTCGGACAATACAACTGCAGACCAGTGGTGGCAGGCTAGGCAGGAAAAGTGCCCACAAACATATGCAGTTTACATAGCATTTTCACTTAACACTTTCCCCTTACCAGCCCCCACCTGGCAACCTTCATTTAACCCAAAAACTCAGGGCCTCAATCCTCTGTTCCCTGGGAGAGGCTGGAAGGTTCAGATGTTTATCGTACATGAGCAACAAATATCCAGATTGGCCACTCCCAGATTCCCTAGCATGGAACACATATTCAGGTTTATCTGCCACGTAAGGTCATTCTAAGGGTATGTTTAAATTATTGTTATCAGGTGCATTTATGCAACATACTAATGACTGCAAAATCTAGTCCTTCAGCTCACCCTTGCTTCTGAGCTTCAAATCTGATTATTTGGCATTTCTCTCACCTTGCTAGACCACGGGTTCTGCAAGGATAAGAACTGTGGTTGGTTTGCTACTTGCCCTTTTTATTCCAACACCAGGCACAATGAAGATGCACATAGAAGATGCCAATTAAATATTTGTCAGTTAATTGATTTAATTTCTTGATCATCATGTAGGATCCAGGGAGTTCAAGTTTTTGATGAAAAGAAAATCTCACATTTAGCTGTACAAACACTCTTCATCGACAAGAATGTGAGACAGCAGAAGAATCCAGGGCACAAATGCATCTAAGTCAAATCTGCTGCACCTAACCCTGGAATCTGCTGCCAGTGTAAATTGTGTCTCTCTCTTCTATATATTCAAAATTGAGATAATAATGGCATTTCCACAGTTGTATTCCAAGTATGTTTTAAAGGTAGATCATCTCATTTATGCAAAATTGCTTCGAACTACTGAGCAAGAGAATGCAGTGCCATATTAAAAACTATTGATTCTACTTTAAGATTATCTGCAAAGAAAACAAGCTGCTCTTATTAGTTAAATTTTTAAGAATAGTTGTTTCTCAAACAATTTTAAAGTTTTGCCTATTATCCTCTACTTTTCAAAACTACCTATTCAAGGAAACAAAATATAACTCTTAGGTTTTTATGTCTGAAACATCTTATTACTTTATCATGTGCATCTTCTATGATTAAGATTCTCTTTTCACAAACTTCAACTCAAGTTAAAGCCACTTGCAAGATGTCCACAGAAAGGAAAACGGTAGCAGAGCAATCTAGACATGTTGTGCTAACCTTCTCATGCCCTGCAGAGAAAGGGAGCAGGCCTTGTCATAGTCATTTCCTCCCCAGAGAACGTTTTAAGCACTAACCATACTATAATAAGGCAGAACCGCTTGGCCACAGGGAAAAACGGCACAAGTGTAGATAATTACTGTGGAATGCAGTGGGTAATTACAGGACTCCTGTACTTTCACCAGAATAGAACTCCTAATTATCTCAAATCCTAACTTTATAAAATCAGAAACAGTTACCAAAGATATTGCACAAAGGGGTAAAACGTTAGATTGTTGAAATGTGAAAGCAATAACAAAGAATTTTTGTAACAGAGAAAAATAGCCTGAGGACCTAGAAACTCTCCTGGTGTCTGAGTCTTCGGTGTAAGCCTGCCGGCACCACTTAGCCTGACTGCAAGTAATTTTTTTAATACACTGCACGTCAGTTTGTGTGAAGAATACAAAATCCTGGCCAGTCTTATTTCTAGCTTTAAAAAGTTCTTTAGGTAGTACTGTTAAAATTCTATGTATTATTTCATACTTTTTCTTCCTCCCAGTTTACATTGTACTCTACTAGGCAAAAAACAAAAAAAAAGAAGAAGAAAAAGAAAACCATAAATCTTCAGGTATCTAACTAGTCATGCATTTAAAAATGAACCCTATTATGTGTATATAACATGAAAGCCTCCTTAGTCAAATCTTATCACACCCAATAGGACTAGGAATGTCACAGGTATAATTGCTCATTGGCTTTAATTGGCAAAGAATTTGAAGCTGATTAAATGGGGAAAAGTTCAACATTAACATGATTTCTGGAACACCTACTGTGTGCGAGGCTGTATGCTGGATTCTTTGCATATGCCATTTATAATTAAATCTACAATTCTTTGATTAGACACACTAGACACTACTGGTTAGACACTATTTCTAAATGTCAAGGGAAATAACTGAAACTCAGAAATAAAGTAGCTTGCTCCAGCCCCTTGTTTCTCAGGGGGTGGTTTAGAGATCAGCAGTCATGGGCATTTTTAATTAGAAATGTGAAATCTTGAGCCTCACCACAGAACTAATGAGTCAGAATTCACGTTTTAACAAGATCCCCAGATGTTTTGTATACATTTTGAATTTTGAGAAGGCTATCATACCACAAACGTCTCGTAGGTGACTGAGACAAAAGCCTAACCCAGGTACATCAGTCCAAATAGCCTGTGGCCTGCCCCCTGCGTCACAGTGCCACTCTCAGTGACATCTGGATGGTACTCTACCCTTCTACTAGAAGCTTCTTTTTGAAAGAGTCCTGGAAGCACTAGTGAATGTCGATCAGCTCCCAGGAGCTTTGAGCATGTTGCTTTTGCGAGCCAAGTTGACTTTCCCTTTCTTCTGGCCCTTAATTTTTGTGCTTAATAGTCTCTGCTGCTATTTCCTTTGAGAAGGCACAGCACAGCTTTCATACCTCCATATCCTGCTAACCCAGTTTACATTTGATGACGAGAGATGCATATCCTTAGACCTCCAAAAGCCTGAGAAGGATATGGGGGCTTACCATTTTCAGAATTTTGGTCTCTTTCTTTTCCACTTTGCTTCCCCTTTCTTCATGATTGAGTGGGAACCAAATCACCACTCATGCAAATGTCTGTAATTGCTTAGGAAATGTAAATAAAGAGCTATAATCATTCAGACTAAATGGTGAAAATTCATTTCCCAAGGAGAAGCTACTCTTTATTTGCACAAAAAAAATTATTTCTCTATTCTATAACCACAATTTCTATCTTGCAGTAACTGTCACTGAGTCTGATTAGTTGTGAAGATAGCAAATTTTGGAGAAATAAGTAGCTGAACAGGCCTAATGGCTGAACAAGCAAACTTTGTCATGTAAGACTCATCTGTATAATGTTTGGAAATGTTAGTTCCCTGCTCTATCCTCTTCTCTAAAAATAGAATAACTCATTAGTCAAGAGGGATGTATTAGGGCAAACACCATGAAGTGATTAAATTAAATGCAAATAAATCACATAGGACTTTTCTTTGTTAAAGTAAAATTAGCAAAACTGGAAGTAAAACTGTGTTAATGGGTATTTGGAGCAAAGAAAATATATTTAATTAGGAGAAAAATCCATAGATTAGAAAAATAAATATAGTATGAAAATTAAATTTGTCTATATATTTATAGATAAAATTTTAGGGAACAATTTGATTATAACCCACTGAATCCATCAGAATAGATTAGATAAAATCTTGCTTTTATTCAATATAGAACAATGTATAGGCTAATTACAAAGGATCTAAAATCAAAAGAATGAAGTTGTGATTGAGAGCCTGAGAAGACTGAATATACATCTGAATGGGACATGGAAAACATGATTTAAGACCCCACATTTATTTGAAATAAGGAGTCTTTAGTTGATATTTTCCTTTCCAGTGTGATTCCCAAAATCCTACTAGTACAGATGATGGCTATCACTTTTCAAGGCTGGAGTTATGACTAATCCTCCTAAATTACACTAGCCCGCTGAATGCATAAGACCCGGAGTGCAAACCTGCTCGAGAGTGGGAAGCAACAAAATTAAAACATATCTTGTGACCTTTATCTCGGCTGTCTAGAAGAGAGATGTGTAAATCTCCACTCATTCCAGGATTGGCCATATATGGTGCATTAGTCAGGGTTCTACAGGTAAACAAAACCAACAGGGTGTGTGTGTGTGTGTGTGTGTGTGTATAAATATATTTACCATAAGAAATATCACATGATTATGGAGATTAACAAGACCAAAGATTTGCATGGTAAGTCCACAATCTAAAGGCTCAAGAGAGCCAATGGTATATGTATTAGTCTGTTTTCATGCTGCTGATAAAGACATACCTGAGACTGGGTAATTTATAGGAAAAAGAGGTTTAATGGACTCACAGTTGCATGTGGCTGGGAAGGCCTCACAACCATGGCAGAAGATGAGAGGCATGTCTTATATGGCAGCAGACAAGAGAAGATAATTTGTGCAGGGAAACTCCCTTTATAAAACCATCAGATCTTGTGAGACTTATTCACTCTCATGACAACAGCACAGGAAAGAACAGCCCCCATGATTCGATTACCACCCACCAGATTCCTCCCATGACGTGGGAATTCTGGGACCTAGACAAGATTTGGGTGGGGACACAGTCAAACTGTATCAGTATCGTTTCAGCTGAGAACAAGAAAGCTAATTGCACAGTTTCAGTCTAAAGGTCAGCAGGCTCAAGACCCAATAAGTCAGTGTTTCCATTTTAGTTCAAAGGCAAGAAAAAGATGATGACCCTGTTTAAAGTAAATGAGGAAGAAAACAATTCTCTCCTATGGGAAAGGCCAATCTTTTTGTTCTACTCAGGCCTTCAACTGATTGCCTTCCTTAATGTGAGTGGGCCTCATCCAATCTACCTTACTCCATCTACTGATTTAAATGTTAATTTCATTGAAAAGCACCTGACAGTAACACTCAGAATAATGTTTGATCAAATATCTGGGTAGCTGATGGCCCAGGTGACACAAAATATGGACAGCATATGGACAGCAACCATAAATTATAATCAGTGAAACTAATTATTCACACACTTTGGGACTACCTGTGAGGAAGACTTGGCTATATGCGAGTACAATAAACTATGGATGGTTTCAATAGTTAATTAATTTGACTATCCTGTTGGTTTTAAAATATGTCCACAAGTTTTTGATACTCACCCTTTGAAAAGTGTAGTTAAATTCTCCTCCTCATAAGGATTGGCTTTAATGCCTGGCGTTTATGAATGGAATGTGGCAGAGGGACAGTCAGTGATGGGCAACATGAAAGCATAAAAGGCATTATGGCATCCTCCTTGCTCTCTCTCTCTCTTCTGGATCACCTGCCCTAGGAAGTCTGCTGCCATGTCATGAGAACACGCCGGTAGTCCCAGGCAGAGGTCCCTATACCAAAGCCTCCTGCCACTAGCCATCGAGAAACAGGATGTCTACTGCCAATGGTCATGTGAGTGAGCCATCTTGGAAGCCAATCCTCCAGCCCCTGTCAAGCCTCAAAAACTGCAGTCCTGGCCAATTTCTTGACTGTAACCTTATGAGAAATGCTGAGTCTGAATACCCAGGTAAGCCTCTCCCAGATTCCTGGTTCTCAGAAATAGCATGGGGTCATAAATACTGTTTTCTAAAGCTCAGTTTGAGGGATCCTTGTTTCGCAGCAATAAATTACTAATAAAAACTGTTTTTATTTCCTTCATATCAAAACTGGGAGAGGAAAAGTAACTGGCATCATTAAGATGATATTTATATTCAAAGAGGTTAACCAATTTTTATAGAGATACATTGTATCCTTAAATGTTTCTCTATAAAATTTTTCACCCCCAAAAATACATTGTATATCATGTGAGTCACACATCTCTATTTTGAATAGAAGACTAATTTTTTATGGCTTCTTTTGGCAAAATCATAAAATACACTTTCTTCCTTAGCTGATATTCTAGACACCATTTACAGTAATATCTGAATTTTATGGAGTAATAAATTCCATCAGTCTTTTACAAAAATCTCAAACTACCCTCCAAAGCAATCATTTAACTCCTGTAGAAGGCGCATGGCAACATATTAAAACTTATGTGCATGGTTTTTCAGGTTGGAGTATGCAAAATTACTAAGGCACTGTGTATGTTATTTGTGCATGGGAATAAAACTCCTTGACCCTGAAAACAGGGCAGGGAGTGGAGTGTGTGGTGTGATAAGGAACACTGAAAACAGCCCCCCAAGAATGCAGTTTGGTTGTGTACAAGGTCACAGGTGCCTCAGCTACCCACCTCAAATGACCATCTAGTGGGTGTTCCTAGTTAATATAAGCCCTTTCAATAAATACTTGGTGGATGGATGCTGGAGCAGACTATCTCAGAAGAACTACCCCTTAGCCCTGCTCAGCTGGAACTATCTGAGTACTTGGTTCTTGGCATTCACTGCAAGCTATAAACTCTGCAACTGGTGTCCCGCGACATGATCATCTTGAATTTACGTGTGAAGGAGGAGAGCTCATCAATTTTCAGGGAATCCTAGTTAAGGGACAGATCCGACTCCCATCAGGAGGATGGAATGCACATGTAAAATATCAGAGGCTAGGTTATCCTGGGTCAAGAAATGACCAAAGAGCAGAAAGCATTTTTTTAAAAACAGTGCAACAGCTGCTTAAGGCCCTCCAGTGCACTGTAGACCCTGGAGCTCTACATAAGCATATGCCTTTAATTTGGCAGGAATGTCCTTGGTTTCCTGATCAAGGAACCTTAGATTTGGAGTTACGGGAGCAGGTAGGTCGCTGCCTGAAAAGAGGATATGAGCAAGGTCATTTTACTAACGTTACTGTTTTGACCAACTGGGCGCTGGTACACTCTGTGTTGTATCCTCTTTATCTACCAGATTGCTGTGAGTCAACCCACCCATTTTCTCCACCTGAAGGGAATTCAGGAGATTTAAAGGAGAAGGAAAAACAAAAACCAGAACAACAAGGAGAGATTGCTCTCTTCCCTTTACTGCCTTCTATGGGGAATAAGGAAGAGATTTTTTCTAGTGAGGATAAGGATGGTCCGGAGCCTTTTCCTCCCCCAACAGAAAAGCTATTGCCTTCTTTTCCTCTGCCATTAAAGGAACCTGCATTCCTTGGCCCTATTCAGGCAACAGCACTTCCCATCCCCATTAAGGATACTGGAGGCCACCCAAAGATGATTCTTGGGTAAGATCCCCGGTCAGCGGACATCTATATGATCGGGTGGCCACGTCCCCTTGACACACTTCCCTGCTGGAGGGGTGCCTCTGGGAGGGAAGAAAAGTGTCTGCTTATGGTTGTCTTCCTAATATGCAAGTTCTCACTTCCTATTTCCAGCAGCGACCTTTCTGGCTTTGTCTTTTCCCTGTTTCCTTGGAGTATCAGGGAAAGTTACATGCTGCCTCCTGGGTTTTATCCCAGAAAGCTCTGGCTTTCTTGGGCCTGGGGCAGGAGAATTGCTAAGATGCCATGGAGTGCACATTTAGTCACTGGCCATCTAGGCAAGTTGACCCTTTCTGGGTTTGTGGTGACAGAGGGGAGGCCAAGGGGCACAGACCAAGTCCCCAGGTGGCTGCAGGCAGCTCCAGCCGGTCCTGAGAATCCTCCTCACCATGGTCACATGCCTCAGTAACTGTGCCCAGAAAGTGGCCTGCTGCCTGCTGTGCTGCTGCTTTTCCTACTTCTGCCCTTCCCTGCCACCCCTCACATGTCTCAGTTGATACGCAATTCCTATTTTCCCTGGCCCCACAGGGAAAGAGCTAAGAAAACAGTCCATGTGCACCCCAACCTTATTAGCCTAAGGTAGGCAGAGGAGGGTGGAGCAGCCTAGTGTACAGAGCTCTGGGGGAGAAGCCCACTAACGAGGGGTGCTCTCCCTTAGCCACGTGTTAAATGCTAACTAGGCTGAGGTGGATGAGCTCTGTCAGCTGCTGTCATCTTCAGAAGACAGACACAGCAGGAAGGAATGTTTTGCTTTTTTATAAAATGTTTAACAACACCATGGGTAGGAATCTTCGAAGCAGACCCTATGTTGCATGTCTGCTCCTCCCGAGCCTCTCTGCTTGGGGGTGGTAAAAATAATAAAAAGCCTGTGTATTTTCAGTACCTTGCCTAACAGGGTTGGCTCCAAGTGTAGGTGGCCTGGAAGGTAAGTGGAATAGTTTTCTCCCAGCCTGTTGCCTTCTTGCCTCCTGCTTCCACACTTATACACACACTTTACCACCTGGTCATTTCCCGGCCTCTTACTACCACTTGTAGTCTCCCTTCCTCCCAAGGCAAGAGTAGCAACACGTGGCAGGCTGCTAAAAAGAGAAGCTAAGAAGCCCAGAGCAAATGGGAAGAAACTGAACACAGCCCTACTTTCCAAGCTCATCTCTAAGACATTCCAGCTAAAGGCTAATGCAGGAAAATGGCCAGCACCTGAAGACATTTTTAAAAGTTTTTTTTTTTTCTTTCACACTTAAGCTAATTCAATGCAGGGTTATTATCCTGGTGACTTGCAGTCACATTCTAATGACTTTCAAGGGACAAAATATGGTAAAAATTACTTAAAATATCTGTCCCTTCCATGCCTTAGTTTAGTAAATACCCTTTATCTTTTGCCATTTCTGTATTTTATGTGCTATTTACCTGTCTCATAATCCCTCTAAACTTAAAGATGACAGATTTAATAGCTTCTCTTCTCATAAAGGGGCGCTGATGTTGCATCCAATTATCAAAATATAATCCTGTTACTCTTTTCCTACCATTAGGTAAGGAACAAGTTCATACTCTCTTAGCTTGTGATCTTGATTGGCAAGTAGCAATGGCTGACTTTATTGGTAATATCAGCTTTCATTTACCAGCCTCTAAGTTCCTGAACTTTTTACAAACTGTGCCTGTTAATTTCGTGTCTATTGTTGTCTCTGAGCCCGAGTTTCACACCACTGTCTTTACAAATGGTTCCGAAAAAAACTAAAAAGACAGCTATAGTGTGGCAAGATGCCATGCAAAACTGGCAACACAAAATCCAGAAACATTTTTTTTTTTTTTTTTTTTGAGACGGAGTTTCACTCTTGTTACCCAGGCTGGAGTGCAATGGCGCGATCTCGGCTCACCGCAACCTCCGCCTCCTGGGTTCAGGCAATTCTCCTGCCTCAGCCTCCTGAGTAGCTGGGATTACAGGCATGCGCCACCATGCCCAGCTAATTTTTTGTATTTTTAGTAGAGACGGGGTTTCACCATGTTGACCAGGATGGTCTCGATCTCTTGACCTCGTGATCCACCCGCCTCGGCCTCCCAAAGTGCTGGGATTACAGGCTTGAGCCACCGCGCCCGGCCCAGAAACATTTTAACAGGCGAAGTTAGGTGTCCTGATATTGGCCTTACAAACCTTTCCTCATCAAAACATAAATATAGTAATTCTGCGTATGCAGTGTATAGTATTACTCATTTAGATCTTGCACATGTAAAGGCATTACCAATGAATCTCTAATAGCTTTGTTTCTTGCAGCACAAGCGCTCCTCTGTGCCCATTGTCACCATCTTTACATCACCCCTATTCATCCTCATTCTAGGTTACCTGGTCTCTTAACAAAAGGGAACGCTCAAGCTGATGCTCTGCTGCAACCACAAATACGGTTTGCAGACTTTTCTGCTTTTTTGCAAGCTCAAGCTAATCATGCTTTTTTTTTAATCGGAATATTCAGTCCTAAACAACAGTTTAACACTTTCTCAAGCTCCCATGATTATTAAAACTTGTCCTGATTGCCAACGGCATTCTTTCTCTCCTTTTTCCTTAGGGCTTGGTGCCAACCCGTGAGGTCTGGTGCCTAATGCTATCTGGGAAACTGATGTTACTCAGTATCCACCCTTTGGACATTTTAAATTTTCCCATGTTACTGTGGACACTTATACAGGCTTAATACATGCTACCGCTGTACCAGAGAAAAAACTAAAGATGCAACTGCTCATCTGTTTTAATGTACTATGACTTTAGGCCTTCAACAAACTATAAAAACTGGTAATAGTCCTTACTATCTTAGTGCTCAATTTGCATATGCATTGCACCTTTAACACATACAACGTAAAACTGGCATTCCCTGTAATTTAATCAGTCAGGCCATTATTAAATAAACTCATCAAACTCTTTAAAGTATATCATAGTAAACAAAAAGAGGGGGAATGAGGGGCTCTCTCCTTGAGAGCAGGACCTGTCATTGAAGAATTGATCAGCAATGATGGTGATGACTCGGAAGTCACCTCTCATTACCAGAGGACAACTAAAGAGATTGGATCAATACACAACTATCCAGCTTGCCACGTGGAAGCCCCTGCAACTGCAGAGAACTGGTTTCTTATGTATATGGCGGTAATTGGGGAAACTTCGGAGAAAGTAAGACAGGCATGGATGTTAGGGTGACTGGTAATTCTTGTCATTTGCCAAGTGAGATCAGCTCAAGAACATGTTTATTGGAGTTATGTTCTAAATCCCCCGCTTTTAATATTATTACATGGTGGGATGCTGACCTGCCTTTTTCTTCCAATGATACTTCTTGGACAGGCCAATGGATGCCCCCATCTTACCCCTTAACTGAAAATCTGAGATGGATTAAACTCAATGACTTTATTGTCTAGTAATGCCTCTGTTTTTTCACAGTAGCACATAGCAAGTGTGTTACTCTCATTCCTCAGGAGTATCTTTACTATCAGCCCAAAAACGATGCTAAGCTTGCAAACCTGACCTTTACTTCTGCTATTACTACTAATATTACTGAGTTCTCTCGTGAAGCCTCACAAGTGCCGAATCTTCCTATATGACATCCGAGTAGAGACTAAAGTTTTAAGTTTGAGGCCATCCATTGGTCTCCATGCAGACAACCTGCTCTGTGCCAAGGGCCTCTGTTTGATAATGACACTTTACATGATTGAGTCCCCCATAGATAACTTGTCTGCAAATTAGACTATTGGATTTGGGAGTCCCTCAATAGTTTTATCACCTGATCAGAGTATGGGCTTTCAGAACATTACAACTAAAAGGGAAACAAACTTTTAAGCCCTGCTCATACCCAAATTGGGAGACTAGTTCTTCCTTTTTTGAATGGGTTTTTTCACATGGTGAGTACATTACTAGTGGTAACAACTATGCGCTCTCTTTGCACAATGTTACTGATATAGTTCTGATTTGTACTACACGCTCTTATATACTTCTGTTTGGGCAAGGTATTCCTAACATAGAGCAGAATCAATCCTTTTATAGTATTAAAGTCTCTTCCAGTAGCTGGGATGCTACATGCCTGTCTCATCGAAATGTTGCACAGTAAAATATAAACTATGTTACAATTTTAAAACAGCTTGCAGAGTTGTGGCTGCCTGTAAATTTAACCCGAAGCTTGGAAGGAGATTCCACCTTGCAGTTATTTAGAAAAACACACCTGCAAGGGGCTTATCATGACCATTTGTCTTCTCAAATTTCCACTCTTGAGTGTGAATTTAAAAAACAACTTGAAGAATGGTCACAGCAGTTACAAACAGGTACCCTTCAGCAATTACAAGAAGGCTTTCAATGGTTAAACCCAAATACTTAGTTATCTGGGTTAAACATACACATTTGGGTGATGGCTGCCATACTTATGTTCTTTTTTGTATTTGTCGGCTAGGCATCTGCAGATGGCTCTGTGCTGCCACCTGACACATCTACGACCAAGGAAAAATGATAGATGCTTACCTTGCATTGAATGACCAGCAGGTACTAAGAATTAAAGAAGGCAGAGATGTAGGGGGTGCACAGCAACATATTCAAGTTTATGTACATGGCATTTGAGGTCCAGGCATGGAAAATTACTGAGGCACTGTATGTTATTTGTGCATGGGAATTAACTCTCACTCTGAAAACAGGACAGGGAGTGGAGTGTGTGGTGTGATAAGGAACGCTGAAAACAGCCTCCTGAAAACACAGTTTAAGTGTGTACAAGGTCACAGGTGCCTCAGCAACCAACCTCAAATGACCATCTAGTGGATGTTTGTAGTTAATACAAGACTTTTCAATAAATACTTGGCAGACAGATGCTGGGGTGAACCCTCTCAGAAAAACTATCCCCTAAGCCCACTCAGCTGGAACTGAGTACTCTGTTCCTGGCGTTCACTTTAAGCTATAAGCTCTGCAGCTCCTTTCTGAATTTCATAATCTTGGTGCTGCATGGTTCTGTTTTCCCTCCTTTGAAATGAATCCTGGCAACAAAGGGGAAAGCTGAGCTGACTGTCTAACGTGTCTTCTCACCTTTCCAGCTGATCTCATGCTGCTAATAAAGACACACCTGAGACTGGGTAATTAATAAAGCGAAGAGGTTTAATTGATCACAGTTCCACATGGCTGGGTAGGCCTCACAGGCATGGCTGAAGGCAAATGAGGAGTGAAGTCATGTCTTACATGGTAGCAGGCAAAGGAGCTGGGGCAGGTAACTCCCCTTTATAAAACCATCAGATCTCATGAGACTTATTCACTATTCATGAGAACGGCACAGGAATGACCCACCCCCATGACTCAATTACCTCCCACCAGGTCCCTCCAACGACACATGGAAATTATGGGAGCCACTGAAATCTGTCACATCTCAACCTGAAAAAAAACACTCCATTCATGAGTATTCAACAGAGAGGGTGGACCAGAAGACATCATTCCCCAGCACCTTTGTCAGGAGGACCTGACACTTATATTTGGCCCTCTTTTCCTCCTTGCTGTCTGGTTATTTCCTAAGGGGGAATCAGCCTACAGGTCAGCCCTCAGCCAAAATCTGTCTTTAAAGCCAATGTAATACCCAACTGGTACAAAAAAAAAAAAAAAGGTAAAGCATGATGCTAGCTTCCTGGAATCTCAGTGAAAATTTGAGGTCTTAGTCAATTATAAAGTAAGGACAAAGAAAGTATGCATTGAAATATTTCATAACTGGGCTGTTAGAAGCTAGAGGGACCTAGGAGCAACCAGATGACCTATGAGGAACCTGTGGTCCCAAGAGGTCAAATGACCCCTCCAATGTCTCAAGATGCTTAGTTGTGATTTATCTTGCAGACATCTCTCCTGATGTCTGATCTAGCACATTTTCTACAATATTGCTATATCACAAGGTTTTGATACATTTATTAGTTTTGATTTTACCTTATTCAATATTTTTATTAAAAAAGCAATAACTCATGTGGTAAATAATTCAAAAAATGATTACCCCATTTATGTAAAATCTTCAAATAAAACCAACATATATTTTAAGATTTCCTTTGTTATTAACCTATTAAAATATGGGTGAGAAAAAATTATACCAACCTTAGTGATATGATTTGGCTGTGTCTCCACCCAAATCTCATCTTCAATTGTATCTCCCATAACTCCCCCCATTTTGTGGGAGGAACCTGGTAGGAGGTACTTGAATCATGGGGGTGGGTTTTTTCTGTGCTATTCTGCCACCAAGTTAAGACATGCCTTTGATCCTCCTTTACCTTCTGCCATGCTTGAGAGGCCTCCTCAGCCATGTAGAACTTGAACCTGTCAAACTTTTTCCTCATGAACTACCCAGACTCGGGTATGTCCTTATGAGCAGCATGAGAATGGACTAATACACTTAAGATGCTGGTAACTCTGTGGTTTGGGATCAAAAAGGGCTGAAAACAAAAAAAGAGCTTTAACTGTTTTATTAACATGACAATATATTTAAGAAAAAAGAGATCTGCAGCAATTTTTTAAAAAACCCTCATATTTGGGAGGTTTTGTTTTGTTTATAATGTTCTTTATACTCTGTATATTTTAAATATTTATTGATTAAAACAAAAACAAATGTTAAGACATCATAAAAGAAAGTGTACCTCCTACCACAGGCCCTCACTGACCCTCCTCAAATACAATCTCTAATTAAGCTTCTTATGTATTATATCAGGAATTTTCTTTGCATATATAAATTTCCTTGGAAACATGCAGTCATAATATATATTGTTCTTCATTTTATCTTTTTTATCTAAACAGCACACCTTGCAGACTTTTCTATTTATGCCTTTTTTTTTAAAATGACTTCAAAATATTCCATTGAATCAATGTATCTCAGCTGACTCAGTCTATTTTATCTGAAGCTTTGCTACTACGTACTCAAAGTGTGGGCTATGGATTTGCAACATCCGAATCAACTGAGAGTTTGTTAGATATGCAGAAGCTTTAGTTTAATAACGTCTCCAGGTGATTTCTATAAAATTAAAATTTGGACCAGGCCCAGTGGCTCATGCCTGTAACCCCAGCACTTTGGGAGGCCAGGTCGGTAGGTCGCTTGAGTCCAAGAGTTGGAGACTAGTCTGGGCAACAAGGCAAAACCCCATCTCTACAAAAAAAAATTTTAATTAGCCAAGTGTGGTGGCCCACATCTGTAGTCCCAGCTACTCAGGTATCTGAGGTGGGAGGATTATCTGAGCCCGGGGAAGTCAAGGCTGCAGTGAGTCATGATTGTTTCACTGCACTCCAGCCTGGTGACAGAGCAAGACCCTGTGTCAAAAATAAAAGAGAGTAACAAAAATAGCTTCTGCTCACAAAAACAAAAAAATTGAGAGGAATTGACATAAGTAACAGTGCTATTTGCCAGTGAGTTTACTTGAAATAATCCTATAATCCAGAATATATAGTATAAATATTTACAAAAAGGTACATTTATTTTTAACTAAGTATTCTATATACTAGGATTTTTAAGTCTCAGTATATAAGAAACTCAAGTGTAATGAGCTTATAGCATGGCTAGAAATTGAACACAAAAGAATTGAGTGAAGACTGATAGAGTAATTACTAAAATTTCTTCACAGTTGTTTCTCACTGAGTATATTTCTTGGCTTGATAGTTTTAGAAAAGTAATGAAGAGCAGCACAGCTTCAGGAGGCTTTGAAATGTTACCATAGGAACAAAACAAACCAAACTAGGCTGGAAAGCACATTCAAAACAATAAAAGAAAAAGAAAGTTCAGCATGTAGGTAAAACCAAGGAAATAGAAACTTTAAAGTTTTCCTTCCCCCACCCCACCCTGCAAATCATGTGTTTCTCATACCTAATTTTCTAGGATGAAAAAACTTGCCTTACAGATATGTTCATTTTGCTACTATTTTATTTGTGGGCTCATAGATTCTAGGTCTAGGGATGAAGGTGCCTTAGGACTGGGAAAGCCCCAAGGAAGGGTACGTAGGCATGACTGTCCAGCCCTGCGGGAAGGCCGAACACTTCACCTGCATCCTCCTTAACTGTTGTCCCAAGGGTGCTATTGTTGGACCTCTGTTCTTTTCATCCTCAGTACTCTCCCTAGACAATCTTACCTGCCTCTGTGCCTTCTGCTGGCACTTAAGTGTTGGTCACTTCAAAATCTCCCACCTAAGGCTGACTTCAGAGCTCTAAACCTTTATTTCCAACTCACTACCAAAAATCTACACCGGGACACAAATTATTCTAACACAGAGAATCTCACTTTTGAAAGGTGCCTCAGAATCACCTGGAGCACTCATTAAAACTCAGATTGTTTGGGGGATGGGATTGGGCTCATCCCCAAAGTTTATGATTCAGTAGGTCTAGCATGGGACCTGAGAATCGGTTTCTAAAAAATTTCTACATGAGTCTGGTGCTGCTAGTTCAGGGTCCACACTTTGGGAATCACTGCCATAACAAAGCATACTCAAAATGAAACCCATTTTCTTCCCCCAAATTCTTCTTAATCAACTCTTATACCTGGTGTTCATCCAGTATAGTACTGCTGTTAACTTAGTCACGAGTCTTGAAAATAATCCTCTCCCCTTTCCTCTCCATCCTACCTCTCATTAATGTAGAAGCAAACTTGGTTTCTGTGGTCAAAAAGGGTAAGTGGCTTACTGTTCAACACACACAAAGCTTACTATAGGCCATACCCATGAAGCACATTGACTGAGTGTGGGGATAGTTCAAGAGAAATCAAGGAAATGGAAATTACTTTCCTTGATCTATGACCAGCACTTACTTAGCTTACCTAAACTAGAATGGAAAGAAAATTTAAAAACTCATTCCTTAGGAAAAGCTGCATTTCTTGTGTGTGTGTGAACTTCATCATAATTTCAATCTACCAACCCTTTGGATTTATGATGGGAGTCTTTATAAAATAAATTTTACAATTTACTTCAGACTTGAGGACTAGAGGGAGCACAATTCATGAATTTGCTAATTGTTCCTCTTTATTCTACCATTTAAGATAAAGAGATATTTTAGCAGCACGAGGATAATTTAAACAAAAATTGCATAAGTATATTTACATCTATGCATTACTGAATAACATTTTCAGGCATGGTAGCATCAAACAGGTAAAAGATGAGAACTCTTTTAAAAGTCCAAAAAGTTACAGGAAAACATGGATTTATAGTAGTGAGGGGAAAAAATAAACTCTAAGTATAATACAAATAGTCAGGAACACTAGATCACTGTATTTTTTCTCTGTTATTCACATATCAACTAAGACATTTGGCAACACACTAAATACCAGTAGTAATATCTTGTGTCCAAGAATCTGCCAACATTTTATGATTCAGTAACCGTGCAAGGTTTTTCCCCCCAGAGAATCCATTGAATCACTTGTAAATAGGCTGCAAAATTATATACATCCATGTACTTATATAACGTCACATTTAAAGCATGCAAAACATTGTCAAGCACAGGTTAAAAAAAAAAAAGCTGCAAAGCATATAAGTTACATGAGGGCTGTTATATTTACTTCATAAATTGAAGTCTTATGTTAACACAAACAGGTGACCATGGCAACCTTTGCTGGTAGACATGGAATGTTACAAGAGGGACAAACTGTTTCATTCCTATGCACTCCACAGGAGTGACTTCTGTTTTCACTCTTCTTGCATTATTTAAGAAATCAGTCCATTTCCTCTAAGTTGTCAAATTTGTGGGCATAGAGTTGTTAATAATATTTCACTATTATCCTTTTAATGTCAATGAGATCAGTAGTAACTAGCTTCTTTCATTTCTGATATTACAAATTGTATATTTTTCTCTCTTTTTTGGTTAGCCTTGCTAGATATTTCTCTATATTTTTAAAGGCAAGAAAGTCATAACTTTTTTTTTCTTGAGATGTAGTCTCACTCTGTCACCCAGGCTGGAGTGCAGTGGCATGATCTTCGCTCACTCCAGTCCCCGCTTCCTGGTTCAAGTGGTTCTCCTACCTCAGTATCCGAAGTAGCTGGGATTATAGGTGCCTGCCACTGAAACCAGCTAATTTTTGTATTTTTAGTAGAGATGGGGTTTCACCATGTTGGCCATGGTTGGCCAGGCTGACCTCAAACTCCTGACCTCAGGTGATCTGCCCACCTCAGCCTCCCAAAGTGCTGGGATTATAGGCATGAGTTACTGCACTGGCCATAATTTCAAATATATTGTTACTTTCATTTACATTTCACTGAAAAATGTTCTTTTCATAATGAAAAGGAAACTTAAATAATTTCAAATTTCCGTGTTCTAATTAATAAATATTATAGTTAAGGAAAGGCAAAATTAACATATAAATCTGCTTAGTTTACATTTTTGCAAAGCAATGATATCATCCAGTATTGCTGCTCAAGAGAACACATGCTTATGAAAATCTCTCTTGTACATATATAAAAGACTTATCAAATGCCTGCAACACCTATATATCATGACAGTTTATTATCATTTAAATATCCTTTCAAATAAAACCCAATAGCATTTCCAAAAATAGAAAGTGTCTATTTAGATACCACCTTTTAGCAGAACATGAATAGCATGCATTAAGTGTATGTCTGAGTAAAGGGCAGACCAGCAGAAAACATTAGTGGATTCTCCAGCATTTTTGCCATGGCTGATAGAAATACACTTAAACAGGCCAGGTGTGGTGGCTCACGCCTGTAATCCCAGCACTTTGGGAGGCTGAGGTGGGCAGATTACGAGATCAGGAGATTGAGACAGTCCTGGCCAACATGGTGAAACCCGTCTCTACTAAAAATACAAAAAATTAGCTGGGCATGGTGGTGTTTGCCTGTAATCCCAGTTATTCAGGAGGCTGAGGCAGGAGAATTGCTTGAACCAAGGAGTTGGAGGTTGCAGTGAGCCGAGAGTGTGCCACCGCATTCCAGCCTGGGCGACAGAACGAGTCTCTGTCTCGGGGGAAGAAACAAAACAAACAAACAAAAAACAAAATGCCCCCTGGCATTAAATTCCTAAAACTTCTATAAACACATGTCTATCATTCATGCAATATCAGCTATTAATTTCTGTCACCTTTGCTATCAGTAAAGAGAAATTTCACCAAAGATGGCTGGAATTACAATCACCTTTATTGTTTACTTTATAAGAAACCTGGAGGTGCTTAGTCCTAGAGGTGCTTCTGTGGCTTGAGCAAACATTGGCTCTTTCCATCTTTCTATTCTACTGGCTTTATCCTTGTGGGCTGTTACCTTGTGATGGCAAAATGGCTACTGAAAGTACAAAAAATGTCTTTAAATCACAGGATCCCAGAGAGAAAGGACAAGGTAAAGGTAAAAAGGTTCTTGCACAGCTTATGCCTTTTTCAGGGGAGGAAAATCTTTCTCAAAAGTAATTAGATTACTGGCCAAAAGTAATCCCTGCTGTCCCCTCAAACTGTCATTGGCAAAGAGGCATGGCCACATTGTCACATGAACAAAGGGACGTTCTCTTCACAAGGATAAAAAGATGATGCTATTGGATGGGTCACAGTGTATGTCACATTTTTCTCTTGTCAAAGAAAAGTTTGAGAAGTGGAGTTTTACCCTAAAGCCCTCTACTAAATATATAACCATTGGTGATTGATCTCTAGACAATCCTACATCTAATAAACTCCATGACTTGCTTCAATTGTGAATGTTTATGTTCATCAAATCCATGTGTAAGACAAGATGGTACAGAATTCATCACTTGACAGATGTCTAGAAAGAAAAACAAGAATCCAATAAATAATCTGAGTGTCAAATCGTTAAGAAACTAATAATGTGACTTTCAAAAATAAATTGTTTTACACATAAGCTCTAAAGTGAACACCTATATTGGTGAAGCTTTCCCTTTGAAAAGAACACTCTTGTCTCCAAAAAAAAAAAAACCCTTTTTAAAACACAGAATGAATAAAGAACTAATATTTTGAGGACCTACTAAAGCTAATTACTGTGTTTGACTTTTACCATGTGGTACTCTTTTAATCTTCACTATAAACCAATGAAATCTCTTTTTATAAAGGTGACTTAAACACAGCTAAACAAGGCTGAGCCTGTTAACTTACCAGGCAAGCAATCACATGCCTGTGAAGGAATCTGCTGAATAGTATGTTCATTCAAGGGGAAAACTCACAGTTTTGAGTTCTAAAAAAGTAGGCATTCATGATAACTATGATAATTAAGCATGACAGCCAGCACTCTATATAGGAGGGAATAGGTCCATATGTCTGTACATATGGTTGGTTATTACAAGACCCATTCCTGATGGATCAGAAAAGTCTTCAGTCATGTCTAGTAAGGGTCTTTCCTCTTTCTCTCTAAAAGCTTATGATATTTTAATCAGCCTCAGCTTGCCATCAGTTAGAACTAGTGGCAATGAAATAGCTGTTAGCATTATATCTCCCAGACATGTACTGTTATAGTTGGAATTTTTTCAATTTACAGTTCAAACACAATAAAAGTTTATTTCTTACTCAAACATTTCAGGGCAGTTTCCCACGAGGCAACTGGGTGATGCCTCCTGTCATTCAGGGACTCAGGCTGATAGAGACCATACAATCTTCAATATGTAGTTTCTAAAATTTCCCAGGCCACTGGCCAGGAGAAAAAGCTGGGAGGATCTTTTATGAAAGATATTGGGGAACCAGGTCTGTGGGTGGCACGTATCACTTCCACCTACATTTAATTGGATAAACCTAGTCACATGGCCATACTTAACTCCAGGACCTGAACAGCTAAAAATGTCAACTTCCTCATGGTTTCTGTGATCAAATAATGTTAAACAGAAATGGTCAATCAGGTTTCCTGCCACAGAATGCTTGGCTTTTAACTTGCTAAGGAACCCTGTGATTTCTTCCATGGAATATACAAACTTGTAGCATTGTGGCATTACTCAAACTGATTTGGGCACAGTGCTCATTTTAGACTGCTACAATGATCTAACTTGTGTTTCTCAACTTCAGTGTATATTAGAATTACTTGGTTTGTTAAAACACAGATTCCTGGGCCCCATCTCCAAAGTTTCTAATTCAGTAAGTCTGGCTAAGACCTAAAAATTTGCATTTTCAACAATTCCTCAGGTGATGCTAATACTACTGGTCCAGGGAACACGCTTTGAGAATCACTGATCTGCAGGACCACTTAAGAGATAAGGAAAATCCAAAATGGTGGGATGAGTAGGTGTGCCTGGCTGGCTGTTACTCCATCATTCTCTCTGTTGCTTTCCAAAGCCCAGCCCTCTCACTAGGGAGAAGCCAGGGTTTTAGTGCATGTGCTAGAGAATTTCGTCTATTTAAAGGAGGTATTTGCTGCTAAGGAGACACTGTATATAGAAAGACCAAGAATGCAATCTAAGTCAAGCTATGTGGTAAGAATGACTGATAATCTTTAAAAAAAAAAAAAAAAAGGTAGCTGGGTATGGTGGTGCGTGTCTGTAGTCCCATCTACTTGGGGTGCTGACGTTGAGGCTACTATGAGCTGGAATAGTGCCACTGCACTCCAGCCTGGATGACAGAGACTCTGTCCCATAACAGCAACAACAACAAAAACTTCCTGCCGGGCGCGGTGGCTCATGCCTGTAATCCCAGCACTTTGGGAGGCCGAGGTGGGTGGATCACGAGGTCAAGAGATCGAGACCATCCTGGTCAACACGGTGAAACCCCGTTTCTACTAAAACTACAAAAAATTAGCTGGGCATGGTGGCGC